>NC_080067.1:92596051-92799943 GCF_949987535.1 Balaenoptera acutorostrata | reverse complement strand
CCTCATGCAGCCTCTCTTTGGCTACTGTTCCAACAGTGGTTATCATACTTTAGTGGCATCAGTATCACTTGATTGGGTCTATAAAATTCAGATTACCAAGCCTTATTCCCAGAGTTTCTGATTCAGTAGGTCTGGGGAAGCACTAACAAGTTTCTAGATGATACTCATGCTGTTGGTCTAGTGACCACACTTTGAGAACCACTGTTATATAATATGACATTTCTGCTTCAGTTTTCACTGATTACTTATCTACAAGCTTTCAGTTTCCCAAAGTCTATAATCTTGAAAAAGATCTGACTCAGATCCTCCTCTGCTTATATATTGAAATACCCCTTCTGTAGATTTTATATGTGGAGCCAGGAGTCAAGGACTCTGACATGTGTCTAGTGTAAAATGTGGGCTAAAAGTTTATTTATAAGTCAGATATTTGTCACAGTCAGTTCTCAAATGTTGGCTTCATACTATATATTACTAGAAACTATAGCATCTCAGAATCATGTTGAAGAGTGTCATGTTAAAGGAGAAGCACGTTTTTAGTTCTAACTCGGGTTGCCTCTCATCTCATAAAGATTCTTCAGGTAAAATCACGACTCGTAGCTTTGACAGCAAGGGAATGGGCCTGATTGAAGCAATGGCAACAGAAGTAGAGACAAAAATCTATAAGGGATGTCGATAAATGTTTTTATATGTGTGTATATTAATTGAGTGTTAATCAAGGATTATCTGTGTCCTCACAAATAGATTGTCTGTCTGTTTCCCTACACATACTGAATCTTGGTTTCCGCCCTGGGTCAAGCATAGAGCTATAACACATAACAGATGCTTGTAAGTATTTGATCAATGAATGAGTGATTAACATCCTTTACATTTGTGTAGTTACTTAGAATCTTTCCACTGGTATTATCTCTGTCATCATCATAATGTATGGAATTTGCTCTGAAGTCATTTTTCAGCTTTTATGATTCAAGCTGACATTCCTGTGGCACAGTGACAGTGATATCACAAGTAAATAAAAGTCTGATTCTTAAAAAAATTTCAAAATAACTTATTTCTGAAGAATTATAAAGGAAATCTACTGATCATGGTGATCACTTCTTTTAAATCTCCTTGTCTCTCTCCACCTGCTTTCCTCAGACCCAAACCTCTTTTGACACTCCCAGGAAAACTTCTTTCCAGCAACTCCAGCCCACATGGAGCTCCATCCTTTTCTATCCTTCCCCTTTTCTTCCAAATTTTGTAACAAATTCCTTATCAAGGGCCCTCCTAAGGCAGGGTTGCCAGAACAGTTTGGAATACTCATGGTTTGCCCCAGTGCTGAACTTAATTTGGGGGGTTTATCAGTCCTCCCCAATGACAACAGCCTCTTCCCAAGAGCCCATTCTTCTAGGAACCTTTGCTTCTACTTTTGAAGTATTTTTGTCAAGTCACAACTGAATCTCTCCTTTGTGGGTAGTCACAAAAAGATCAGCCTCATGTGGATGGTAGAAATGATCAGTAATCTTCCAAATATGTTTCAATTTAAAAGCAAGAATTTTCTTCAGCTTCTGTTATGCAGGTGCATTCCTTTCTCCCTACACTCTCAACTCTCAAATTCGTAAGCACAGAAGTTTTTAGGGTTGTTTTTTTTTTTTAATTTAGAAAAGAATCAAGAGAACTTTGCAAGCTTTTCTTAAGTAGTTCAAATACTCCCTTTAGTGCAGAGGAAATACAGTCCTCTGTGTTTGAAGTCTGCGGTGGCAGCTGTAGACCGAGACAGTATCTCCTCTAGCACCAAACTACTCAGGTCAAACAACTATGGTGCAACCTGCCTATTTTGAATTTATTAAACAAGGGAAGAATGACTTAGTTCTATCTCCCTCAGGCAAAAGCTCTGTCTACTCATTTAGTATCTCAGGAATGGAACAAGATCCGAGGACCAGGACCAAGATATGGTGAGAAGATTTGAAGGAGAGAGACAAACTAGAAAGATAAAACTCACAATTAGCATCCAAGTGACAATAATAATAGAATTTGGAGATAGGCAATGACTGCCTTTGCACTTCACAACAAACGTCCAGATTTCTACTTAGGTAAATATAGAGCCTCTTATTCTAAGTTAAATGGTCAGTCTTGGAAAGGAAGCCAAGTTCCCGGCAACTGTGTCAAACATTGAGCTAATCCATAGCTCTTGTTCCCCAGTGGGAAAAAGGAGAGATGTTCTGTGCCTGCATGAGGCCCCAGAAATGGTGACCACTCTTTGAGCTCAAGAACTCAAGTTCAAGCTCTTATAGTCAATTGATTTTGTTAAGTTTTTGTTCTTATTATTCCTAAATCTAGAATGCTCTCCACCCTCCTTTTCACCATAGCAAATTCTTGCTTATCTTTTTGGCTTTAGTTTAAACATCATTTATGCCAGACAGCCCTGCCCTGGTGCTCCCTACTCTCCTTTAAACTAGGTGACCTCCTGTTGGAGCCTCTGTAGCACCAAGTATTGATCCTGGCAGACTATTATGACACGTCTGTTCCTGCTCAGGGATTGTCTGTCTTTCTGATCAATGGTAAATTCCATGAAGGCAATGACTCTCTACTTTCTGCACCACTTTATTTAATTTAATTTAATTTTTTTAATTGGAGTATATTTGCTTTACACAATGATTCTGCTGTACAGCAAAGTGAATCAGTATATATATATCCACTCTTTTTAGATTTCCTTCCCATTTAGGTCACCACAGACCATTGAGTAGAGTTCCCTGTGCTATGCAGTAGGTTCTCATTAGTTATCTATTTTATACATAGTAATGTATATATGTCAGTCCCAATCTCCCAATTTGTCCCACCCCTTCCTTCTCCCCTTGGTAACCATAAGTTTGTTCTCTACATCTGTGACTCTATTTCTGCTTTGCAAATAAGCTCATCTGTACCATTTTTCTAGATTCCACATATAAGTGATATCATAGAATATTTGTTTATCTCTTTCTGACCTACTTCATCCTGTATGACAATCACTAAGTCCATCCACATCTCTGTAAATGGCACTGTTTCGTTCCTTTTTATTGGCTGAGATATGGTACATATGTACAATGGAATATTACTCTGCACCATTTTAAACAAGTGCTTAGCACATTTAAGACGATATCTAGAGATTTGTTCTTGTTCTCAGCCTATTCAGAGAGAAGGGAGATTTTGAAATATTTCTATAGACAGTGTCCTTTTTTTAAAAAAAATTAATTAATTAATTAATTAATTTTTGGCTGTGTTGGGTCTTCGTTTCTGTGCGAGGGCTTTCTCTAGTTGCGGCAAGCAGGGGCCACTCTTCATCGCGGTGTGTGGGCCTCTCACTATTGCGGCCTCCCTTGTTGGGAGCACAAGCTCCAGATGCGCAGGCTCAGTAGTTGTGGCTCACGGGCCCAGTTGCTCCACGGCATGTGGGATCTTCCCAGACCAGGGCTCGAACCTGTGTCCCCTGCATTGGCAGGCAGATTCTCAACCACTGTGTCACCAGGGAAGCCCGACAGTGTCCTTTTTTAAGGCTATTTATCTATATATATTTGCATGTTATTACATAGTTTGAATTAATCTTTACAAACTAACCTTGTGTTACATATACTTTTGTCTTACTTCCAGTTTTGTTTTTCATTTTTCTTCTTAGTACCTATCTGCTTTCCCCTCTTCTGTCCCAGTGGCTATTCCAGGATAGCACTTTCTAAAATTCCAATGCACTCTGGCCTTCAGAATTTGAGAATTCTTGCTTTACGTGTTTATTTCTAGAAAACTGTGTTTGTGGGAGTTCTAAGGTCTGTGGCTTCAGCATCAAGGTCATGGGAAAATCCTTACTGTTCAAGAGGAGATTCCTGGAGCCCTCCAATGAATATGTGCAAATCCTCTACTGAGTAATAGTAGAAGAGCTAACTCTTGATCACCGTTGCTTAGAATACTTCTCCCTGAAATGGAACAACTCAACAGGCAGTTACATCCAAAATGTCCACTTTGTTTTGGAAATTTACTTCTCCTTTTCTTAGTAGTGACAAATTCTTTAAAAGGAAAGAATAGAACGAGCATTGCTAGGAAGGAACTGAAGCAGGAGCAAGATTAAGAGAGAACACAAAACATCTCCTTTAAGTGTGTTCACGTCTTCGGGTACAGATTATTCTGAACAAACTTGCAGACCAATCAGGGAACTCCCAGGGAGAGAAAACGTTTGAGAGAAACATGTATAACTATGAATGTACCTGCATTCCAGAGACAGAAAAGTGTCCTTCTGATTTAGAGATTAATAAGCTTGCTGTTGATCTTTAGCAAGATTCTAGGATTGAACATTAAATCACCAATTTGTGGGTATTCGGGTCAGAATATCTTGGCTTGGTCCCAAAGGATTTGGTTAAAATTAAGTTTCGTCACACTGAAAACACTACATCAGGTGAATACCAAAGAGGAATTCAATTTTTATTTCAGTAAAACTTTTGATAAAAGTTTGTTATCATATCATTAAGAACCAGAAGGTAAACTGAGGCCTATATGAAAACACAGTGGGGTAGATTCAGAGTTGATTGAACAAATCTATTAAAGGGAATTATTTAGTGGATCCATGTCCTTTGGAAGGAGTAGTCTCTCTGGCATGTCATAGGGCTCACCCTGCCTGGTATCATGTCGATGATGATTTAGTTGACATTTTTTAAAACTGCCAAAAGCACCAAGCTGGGAGAGAAAATATGTTGATTAATAAAATCAAGATCAAGATTGAGAAATGTTTTAACTGGCAATAAATTTAATTGTCAACATTCCACAAACTTATGATTAAGGACACATGTCTGAACAGGAATTTTTATTAAACAAGTATTCTATAGGTTGATTTAGAAAAATCAGAAAATACAAACAAGCAAATGGAAGAAAAAACTGTCAGTGTGGTAGTCATCAGAAAATCTGCAAAAACTGCAGCTCTTTCCAAGCTCATTGGTAAGATTACACTTCTTTACTCCCTTTGAAGTGAGACATGGCCTTGTGATTTTCTTTCTATAAAATAGCAGAAGTGTCATGCAGTGTGTTCAAGTTGCCCTATCCTTTATTCCTGCCTCAGTGACAATGGAAGCTTCTGGAGCCTCCATCTGCCTGTGTCTTTAAGTGGGTATGATGAGCAGGCCCCCTCTCATAGTTTGCGTTGGTAGGTAGCATGAGCAAGAACTAATCTTTTGTTGTTGAGGTTTGGGTGTTGTATTAAGTCACTGAGATTTGGGATTATTTGTTACTGCAACAAAACCTAACCTATTTTGACTGATAAAACTAGTATTTCTGAACAAAAAGATGAGAAGAGCTGTGTTTGTGGTGCGTTAATTTCCAGTACAATTTTAGTACGTATGTATCGTACACACATAAATTATAAAAATGTCGCCACTCTAATTTGTAACATACTGATTCACTTCATTAAATTGTGAGGTAAATATATTTCTATAACATCAATTTTATAACTTTGGACATTGAACTCATTATTCAACCAATCCCCTACTGTTAGAACTTAATTTTTCCTATTATATGATAATTAATGCTATAATGACACTCTTTACCACATCTTTAATATTTTACTTAGGATAAATTTAAGAGAGTGGTATCATAGGAAGAACGGTTGGGCTTCCCTGGTGGCACAGTGGTTAAGAATCCTCCTGCCAATGCAAGGGACATGGGTTCGAGCCTTGGTCCAGGAAGATCTCACACGGCACGGAGCAACTAAGCCCGTGAGCCACAACTACTGAGCCTGCATGCCGCAACTACTGAAGCCCGTGTGCCTAAAACCCTTGCTCCGCAACAAGAGAAGCCACCACAATGAGAAGCACGTGCACTGCAACGAAGAGTAGCCCCCGCTCACCACAACTAGAGGAAGCCCGGGATCAGCAACAAAGACCCAATGCAGCCAAAAATAAATAAAAATAAAATAAATAAATTTATAAAAAAAAAAAGAAGAGGGCTTCCTTGGTGGCACAGTGGTTAAGAATCCGCCTGCCAATGCAGGGAACACGGGTTCGAGCCCTGGTCCGGGAAGATCCCACATGCCGTGGAGCAACTAAGCCCGTGCGCCACAATTACTGAGCCTGCGCTCTAGAGCCCGCGAGCCACAACTACTGAGCCCATGTGCCACAACTACTGAAGCCCACGTGCCTAGAGCCCGTGCTCCGCAACGAGAAGCCACCACAATGAGAAGCCCACGCACCACAACAAAGAGTAGCCCCACTCACCACAACTAAAGAAAGCCCACGCACAGCAATGAAGATCCAACGCAGCCAAAAATAAATAAAAATAAAATAAATAAATTAAAAAAAAAAAAAGAAGAAAGGTTACTGCTTTATTGGGCTTTTATTATCATTTTCAAATTATCCTAAAATAACTAATACAAACATATAGTCCCACCAATTGTGTGTGAGAAACCCAGTTTCACCAGATATTTTTCTACATAGGATATTGGCTATTTTCATTTTTACCAGTCTAATTTTGCCCACACTTATGGTAGCTAGTTTGTTTGAACATTTCTTCACATGCTTGTGGGCCATTTTATTTCTTTGTTTTTCAATTATTCATGGCCTTTTTCTTTTGTTTATCTTAGTTGATTCACAAGATGTCATTTGATACTAAGTCTATTAACCCCATCATATTTTTTGCAAACGTATTTCTCAGTTTTCTTTTTTTTAATATTATTTATGATTTTTTCCATATTGAAGTTATAAATTCTAGTTAACAAAATATAGCAATCTTTTCTATGTGACTTATGTCTTGGAAGTCAAACTTAAAATATCTTCTCAAATCTCCAAATAAAATATAATATTTTTCTCTAGTACTTTTATTATTTTTTTACATGTACATTTTTAATCCATCTGGAATTTATTTAAGAATATCGAATATAATAGGAATCTTTTCTTCCCCACTCAAAAAAAGACCTGGAGTTTTTAACTGACGTAAAACACAACAAGAAGCAAGTACTGAGGCAGACAAACAGATTAAAGCAATTTTAAACTTCCTTAACAAAAATCCAGGACACACGAAAAAGGAAGTCAATTCTACTGCATTCTGTATCCATTAGACTGCATCTAAAATATTTAGTTTTGGGTTTTACATCTAAACTGGGATATTGGCAAATTGGAGGATAATCAGAGAAGGGCCAACAGAATGATAGAGGTCTGGAAACCCTGGTTTCAGAAGAATAATTCAAGGAATGTTTTGCTTGGAGAAGAGATTAATGTTGATGATGAAAATTATATTCAGATTTAGCAACAACTGCCATGAAGAATACTAGATTCATTCTGTGTAGTTCTAGATGTCAGCATTTGTTGCATTAAAATGTATAGCAATGCTTACTTCACTTAAATAAAAGGAAGAATTTTGTGTCCATTAGATCTGTTCAAAAATAAGGTATTGACATTCCCACTACTAAAGGATTTCAAACAATGACTAAATGTCATTCTATCAGGAAGTTTGTAGAGGAGATCCTTTCCTGGGTTGGACCAAAAATCTCTAAGGCCCTCCCAAAATCTAAGATTTTACCATTCTGGACTATGTTTGACCTGCCTGAAGAAAATGGCCTAATAAGTAACCCTTATTCCTTTCAGAAATTTAGGCCTGAGTTCTGAAAATGACCTAAGTTGAGAAGACAAGACAGAGCCTCAGCTGAAGAGCAGGAGCCTTAACTTTGGGCATTTGTGTACTAGCTCAGACCTCACCACCCAGTAATAAGCAATAGAACCTTAGGCAAATCGCTTATCTTGCTTGGGCTATGGTTTGTCATTCTAAAATGAGTGAAGTGAAGGAAGATATCGTTACGAGATAATCTAAAGATCCCATCAAAGTCCAAGATGCTATAATTCCATGTTTAATAAATAGGTGGAATAAACTACATAACCAGGTTTCCAAATAGAAACCCAGATGCCTATTCTAATAAACCTCAATCATTTCAATGCTTTATCTTATTGAGAGCCACTACAAGTAGATCCAGAGGTTAAATCCAAGATTCATACATTCATTATTAATCAAAATTTTTAAGAATCTATTGTGTACCAGGCACTATGCTAGTTACCAGAGATTCAAACTTGATTTAAATGAAGTCTGCATTCTCAAAGACCTCACAGCTTAGTAGTGATGAGAGCCTAGTAGACTAACAATTACAACACGGGGACTCCCCTGGTGGCGCAGTGGCTAAGAATCTGCCTGCCAATGCAGGGGACACGGGTTCGAGCCCTGGTCTGCGAAGATCCCACATGCCGAGGAGCAACTGGGCCCATGAGCCACAACTACTGAGCCCACGCTCTAGAGCCTGCAAGCCACAACTACTGAGCCCACGTGCCACAACTACTGAAGACCGCGTGCCTAGAGCCTGTGCTCCGCAACAAGAGAAGCCACTGCAATGAGAAACCTGCCTGCCGCAACGAAGAGTAGCCCCCGTTCACCGCAACTAGAGAAAGCCCGTGAGCAGCAATGAAGACCCAACACAGTCAAAAATAAATAAATTAAATAAATAAATTTATTTAAAAACAAAAACAAAAAAACAATTACAACACGATGTGATAATTTTGTGGAGTGTCTTTAAGTGCCATAGGTTCAAAGGCATGCATCTTCTAGGAAGTCTCTAAACAGTAGGTCTAGACAGTGTCTAAACACTCTTCCAGCTCTACATCTTGCACATGCTTCTGAATCAGAAGACTAGCCTGCCATACCCACTTCACCAGGGCTAACCAGTAGTTGTATAAAGACAGATGCTGAGCAATGCCTCCAAGGCTCAAGTCAAAGACTCAAGCACAACTGCCTGTTTAAGTTTAAAGATGCCTCTGGAGTCTCAATCAAGCAAACCACAAACAGCTTCTATATATCCCTACTGACAATGACCTTCTGTGGACATTTTCCATACTGCTGGTTCATCTAAGATTTCATAGGATGGTATAAATAAAACTCAAAGGGACATCTTTTCTATGCTTTAGCAACGTGCTCAGTAAAGGCACATTTTGTTTTAGGGAAGGGTCTAATGATACCTCTGTGGTTGTATTGGCAAAGTGTACTGATACAAGAGATGTCTGGGATGTGGCTTATCTAGTACCTAAAGTTGACCTTTGCAAAGATAGTTATATGATCTGCCTCTTAGAGCCTGTAAACTATTGGGGCAGGATTCTCACATTATATTTTGTATAGCACTAAGCCCTCAGACTCCCACATTATGAAACTCCAGGTTTTGTTTCATTAGGAATAACCTGGCAGTACCTGATTAAGAACAGAGGAAGAGAAAATACATCAGCTGACAGAACAGAACATTTCAACAGGATCCTGACACATGTGATTGCTTCTCCCACTACTAGTTTTCAAATAAAAACACAACCCCAGGTTTGCAGCAGCTCAGGGAGAAAAGCTCATCTTAGAATAGTGGTCTCAGAATCACCTGGAGGGCTTATTAAAACATGGAATGCTGACTCACAACCCAGAGTTTGTGATTCACATAGGTCTGAGGTGGTACCTAAGAATTTGTATTTCTGTAAGTTCCAGGTTATGCTGCGGCTGGTATAGGGACCAAACTTTGAGAACGACTACCTTAGAAGATAGCTGATACTTGACAAATGCTCTCCCATCTCAAAGAACTTCCCAAGACAAGCCAGGCCTCTATGTCTACTGTGGGTCTCCTTAGAGAGATCGCTCAGAAATGCAATAAGGAAAAGAATGGAAGTAAACAGTCTTAAGAGTTTTCCTGGCGCCAGAAGAAAAGATATGAATAGATCAAGGACCTTTGATGTATGGTGTAAGTGGATAGCATCCACAAGAGGTGGAACCAATGACCTCATATGAATCAGCATGGAGAAGACAAGGACACAAACTGTCAGGATATCATACTTCAGACTGTGGCTGTTTCTCCCATTCCTCAGGAATATCCTAGTCCTCCTGTTTTCTTGTTGTTTATGATGACTACTGGAGCTGAGCTCTTGGGCCTTTAAGTACTCCATGTATAACCTGAGAAACTCCAAGAAATTCTCTTTTTTATTATTTTTTTATTGAAGTATAGTTGACGTATAATACTATATTAGTTACAGGTGTATGGTATACTGATTCACAGTTTTTAAAGGTTATACTCCATTTATAGTTATTATAAAATATTGTTGTACAATATATCCTTGTAGCTTACTTTATACCTAATAGTTTGTACTTCTTAATCCCCTACCCCTGACTTGCCCCTCCCCTCTTCCCTCTCCCCACTGGTAACCACTAGTTTGTTCTCTATACTACCTGTGTGTCTGCTTCTTTTCTGTTATATTCACTAGTTGTTATGTTTTTAGATTCCAAATATAAGTGATATCATACAGTATTTGTCTTTCTCTGTCTGACTTATTTCACTTAATATAATGCCCTCCAAGTCCATCCGTGTTGCTGCAAATGGCAAAATTTCATTCTTTTTTATGGCTGAGTAGTATTCAATTGTCTATATATACCACATCTTCTTTATCCATTCATGTGTTGATGGAAACTTAGATTGCTTTCATATCTTAAGAAATTCTTATCTTTGTGATCTCAAGTTACTCAAGGTGGATGTGTTCTCTATTTAAACAGCTCAATAGTTCGCCAATGTGGGTATTCATTATATTCTCTATAGCATGCTATGCTATCAGAATTTCTTTAGAGAGCAGTTAATTTAAAATCAAGTGATCCCTATAAGTGAAAGATTCTTCTTTATTTTTGGATACTTTCTTGGGTTTCAAAGGCTGGAAGTAAGGGTTCTCCCCACAGTGTCATCCACAGACCCTTTCTGACTTGTCATCGTGTGTGACTGTGGCCAAGCATATGCCACTGATTAAAGCACTTTCAAGCTGGAACTGTATGCTCCATTTGCTTGTATCCATTTCCAAAAACATGGCTGGCAGCCTGGGCTGATTCTAGACTTTCCCTTGTTCTCTGGGCCTTGCTTCTGGCCCTACCATTTCCCTTCTGGTCCACCTCACCTCAAAGAAGATGTAGGTCCCCATGGGAGAAAGGGGAGGCATTCCACAGACACAGCTAAGAAGAAAGTGCCACCCCAGGGTAGAGCTGCTGGCAGCCCACCCAGGCTATTTTGGGGTGGATCCAACCCTACTGCATATTTCTCTAAAATAAAACATCCAGTTAAATGTACACCAAATTCTTCTTTTTCTACGGTCTTTAAATAAACATAGACTTTGTAGGCCCCCAAAATAAACCTTTGAGAATAAAGAAGTAATTTTTTTCTAAGTATATTAGAAATAGATGGTTAGGAGTCTTCTAATCTGGCAAAGACAGGAATGGAAGCATGAATGGAAAATGGACCAAGACTCTTGGTCACAAATAGGCTTCTCACTTAAACCAATATGATCACCTCATGCATTCTGACCCGAGCAGATCACTGGTTTCCAGGAAGACAGTTGGTCGGATATTTTAGCCTTAGATATGGTTAAAGAACAAGAGAAAGGACCTTAGGCAAAGAAGCTAGCGGAGAGAGAGCATCACTATGCTTTTTTTCTTTTTAATATAATTTCAAAACTGTGATTTGGATAGGTGTTATTTTGTGTCTTTTGAAAGCCACGGGGATAGATCTGTGTGACTCCCCTCCTCCGACAGAAAACTAAGACTGACATCCAGATAGACTTGGCCAGGTCAGAAGTAGAACTCAAATTCGTAGGCATTAGTCCTGCTATTTAATGTCAAGGTCTTCATCTTCTAAAGGTTAGAGAAAAGTTCAAGAAGAGAAAATATATGTCACTATTATTTTAAATGACATTAATTTGATACTCCCTAAGTGAAAAGGCACCTCTAAAACATTTACTTGACTCTTCTCTTGTTTACTTCTCCACTCTAGCTATCTATTATTCTTTCTCTCTAAAAAAAGACTGAGGTAAGGTGGTAAAATTGGAATGGATAAACCTACCACATACGGATGCTTTAAAGATTAAAAGGATAACCTATGAGAAAGCACCCAGCAGACAGATAGTAGATGCTCAATAGAGAACTCCTTCTTTCCTCGTTGGCAGAGAGAAAGCATCGCAAGATCATTGGCAAAGAAGTGTTGTTATGAGAGCTACATTAGGTTCTTCCCCTCACTGGAGTCAAATTGGTGAGAAAGCAGCACCAAGGTTTACACATCAAATCTGTCTGTGACTCTTTTGCAGACTAACTCTATTTCCCCCAATCATCACTGCAGGTTTTAGAACAAAGCACTGGACAAAGCAATGCTCCTCACAACCAAAGAGGGTTCTGCTAAACAACAAAAGCTAAACAACAACCTTGAATGCAGTTCAAGGTTCTATCAGATTCCTGGCATCAGATTAGGAGTTCCTTTGAAGAAAAGATTGCTGTCTTCAATAGAACTCCTTACTAGCCCTTTCTTAGAGGGTGTAATAATACACTTTCTCTTGGAACTAGGTAGTCATTTGGTCAACCAACAATTAAGGAAACAGCATTCATATTTGGTTACACAATTAGCATATATCTTCCTGTCTGGATGATTTTAAAGGCTATAAAGAACAAAATAGTTTTGCTCTAAGTACATATAAGTATATTCTCCATAAATAAAGAGAAAGAATTAAATACTCTACCATATACACATGGGAAGCCATGTCTTGTAGTGAATGAGAGTACAGCTTTGGGTTCAGATGGTCCTGAGTTCAAATTTCTTTACTAGGTTTGCAGACTTGGGAAAGTTATTTGACCTTTCTGAGATGCAGTTTTCTCATCCATAAAATGGAAATGATAATAGCTTACCTTGTAGGGTTGTTAAAAATTGCATGAGATAATGTGAATTATGTACTTATTATGCATACAATGTCTGACCCTATAGAGGCTCCATCAATAAACAGTGGTTAATATATTGGTGATGATTACTAATTGTGCCAAGATTGGCCAAGCTACCGTCACAGGAGCTATGTGCCTTGAGTGTTTTTGTTTGACACTTACCTTTAGCCAACTGAGCAATGTAAGACGGAGTCCCCAAAAGATCTTGGGAGCAATGACCTCTTTGACGATCACCACCACCATATTGTGAAGTCCATGATCTGGCCAGTCAGAGTCTATCCAGCCAAGGCCACTTCAGAACTTTGCATTGGAGTTCCATCACTAGAACAGCTGCTGTGGTGTCTCCATGAGCTTGAGGAGCTTAATGGGGTTGTGCGGGGAGGTGGGTTGTGGGCAGGAGGCTTCAAACTTCCCTGGATCTTACCATTGCCTCAGAGGTGTTTCAGCTGAGTCAACCACCAGGAGGTGGAAGCCTAGCCTCTTAGTGTTTATTCATAACCAGAAATAGGCCATACCCCAGGTTTTCATAATTCTGAAGGCCTTGTACCATAGCCTGAATATTCAGCTTCCCCCATCAGAAGTAAAGACAACTCTCCATCTAGAGATTGGCCAAGCAAGAAACTCCTTCTATTGTAGGAAATGGGGACTCACTCTGTTGCCCTTTGACTCCAGGCAGGCTCTGAATGTCTCCTTTCTAAACAGACTTATTCAAACTCCTCAGGTAAATGTCTCTCCTCTGACAAGGAGCCAAGCATTCAAAGTCCTTGAAAAGTTTAGTATTTACCTTCCAGAAGTTTCTAATCCCCATAATAGTCTCTTCACATCCTCTTCACAGCATTTAAGGTGTTAGGACTTTCTCAGTGGGTTGCTGAGTGATTGCAATTAAGGAGACAGACTATGACAGTAAACGAATTTATGTTTGTGGCCACCTAAGCCGTGGTGTTTTGACGAAGAGAGATAACCTCTATGGATGCAGTAGAAACTTTTGTTTGGTGAGGTGAGCATAGTGTAAGAAAAGCTGCCTATCCAGGGCACTCTGGATAAAATGACATATAATGAAAAGCAACAATAACAGAACAGCTTCCAGACCAAATAGTCCTCTGCTATGACAGGATTTGTTTTTTCATTTGGTTTGCTTCTTTTCACTTCTAGATAGATAAGCAAACAAACATTGTAAGAAAGTACAATAATATAGAGAAGCAAACTAAAAAATTAAACGTTTCCTAGGAATCCATGAATATTAATGCTGTAAAATACAACCTCTTGGTCTCTTTATATATACAGTTAATCTTAGATGACTGCTTAATAATCCATTTTATGAATGTACCACAATCATTTAACCAAGGCTGAATTGTCAATATTTGGATAGTTTCCAGATTTTCAGTATTACAAAAATACTTTGATGAATGACATAGTCGATAAATATTTGTTCTTAGTCAGTATCCTTTCCTTACAATAAGCTCCAAGATATTGCATTTGTTGAGTGAAAGGCTCTGCACAGGATTTTGTTCACATGAAGAAGGCTGCTCTGAACATTCCATGCAGGACTCTTATGGAATAGATGCAACACATGTCTCCTGGGAGTGGACTTTCCAGGTCTTGGATAAAGGACCATATGGCTCAGTTTTCCCAGGCGGTCCCAGTTAATTTCTGCTGACCCAGGGACTCACCCTTTTAGTGACCCTTTTTATTCTCAAAAGTGTCTCTGTTGGGGCTTCCCTGGTGGCGCAGTGGTTAAGAATCTGCCTGCCAATGCAGGGGACACGGGTTTGAATCCTGGTCCTGGAAGATCCCACATGCCGCAGAGCAACTAAGCCCGTGCGCCACAACTACTAAGCCTGTGCTCTAGAGCCTGCAAGCCACAACTACTGAGCCTGCGCTCTAGAGCCCACAAGCCACAACTACTGAGCCCACGTGCCACAACTACTGAAGCCCGTGCACCTAGAGCCCGTGCTCCGCAACAAGAGAAGCCACCGCAATGAGAAGCCCGCGCACCACAATGAAGAGTAGCCCCCGCTCGCCGCAACTAGAGAAAGCCCGCGCGCAGCAACGAGGACCCAACGCAGCCATAAATTAATTAATTAATTATTTTTTAAAAAAGTGTCTTGGTTTAGGCAATGTATAGATAGTCATCCTAGTCATAGGGTAGATGAATGCTTTCCTTTTAGAGATAATGCAAAACTGTTCCCAAAATTGTTGCGCCGACTCAAACTGCCCCAATAATGTAAAAGTGACGCTCTGGATCCACAGCCCCTCTGACACCTGGTCCTGTTAGACTTTTTCATGTTTTTCAATCAAATGGTTGTGAAATGCTATTTTATTAAAATCATGATTTACACGTCCTGATCTCTGTTGATGTTATATACCATTTCATATTTTTGTTAGCCATATATATATATATTTTTTTTCCTCTCCTTTGAAATGCCTGTTTATACCTTTTGACTACTTTCTATTCTGATGTTTGGGTTGAGCCAACAAAAATTGAACACAACCCAAATGCCTATCAAAAGGAGAGGACATGAATGAGCTGTGCTGTATACAATGTGGTATAATTCAGCAGCCAAAATGAGTTCATCGAAGTATCATGCAACACTATGGATATCTTAGCAATATATTATTAAATTAAAAAATAATTTTGTAAAGATTAAATACACACATTTACATGTGTATATATAGACATATATACCAAAAATAAAATTTTAGAAATACGAATCCTCCCAAAAAATCTGTATAAAATAGAAAACATTTATATGATGATGAATATGAGATTCAGGTTACCTCAGAGAGGAGGGAAGCAATAGGAAGAAATCCAGAGACCTTATGGTTATTAGGTCAGTTATCATCAAGATAAGAGCATTTGTTTAGGGTGGTGCATTCTAAGGATTTATCACAAATAAACAAGGAAGTAAACAAACAAAAGAAGACCATGTATATGTAATGAGTCAAGATTACCATTAATTCATCTCCAATGAGGATAGGGGAGGAAATGCACATTTTAAGGTTATATAGAAATATTACCAGATCTGCCCTCAAGAAAGATTAAACAATTTATATTCCCACCAAAATGTATGAGTGCCTATTTCACAGTGTCCTGAATTATTCTGTAATGCCAAAGCGATTGGACTGAATGCACCTGGGCCACGGTGTATGGAATGAAATGGGAACCTCTGTCCCCGATCCCCTAATGGTGAGGCATTTGGTCCACCTTTACTGGTCTCATCTTTGCTGAAAGCCTGCCTATTTTGGTCTGCTGCTGGAAGATGGGATGTGAAGCGCGGCCTATATAGCACTGGGCTGAGGGGTGGAACCATATGAAATGTCTCTATTACCATTGTTTTTAGTGACTTCCAGATGTGAAGAGAACCACCTGCTCTGCAGCTGTTTCCTTGCTTACTCCAGCCACAGCCCCCTTTCAGCAACATTTTCTCCAAATGTATTTGCCAGTACTATTCTAAAAACTGCCTGCTGTCCATCACTATCATCATTAACAGTAGCAACTAATGTCTGGTTTTTGTTTAAGATGCCAGAAGTGTCAGGTATATAAATAAGAATAGATATACTTGTATTTATCTATTTATTTTTAAATCAGATAAATATGCTTAGGCCTCTGCCCTCCAGTCATGAGACATTGCATCTCAGCAATGTTTAAGAGCCCCTTTCCCTCCCAAAGATGGCAGGAGAATAGAAATGGCTGAAAAAGAGATGGTACTCTAACTAGAAAATTTAGTCCATCGCCGAAGTGCACATGGTCCAACTTGTGTCCATGTGCATGCAGTTGCCTCTATTCTTTCTGTGGAAAGCTGGAGCTGGGGACCTATCGTTGAGGCTTATCACACTGGCCTCCACAAGGGCTTCCATCAAAGATCTGCCCATCTTCAGTGAGCCCCATGAGAGCAGAACTTGGCCCCCATCATATCTATTTGAAATAAAATATGTATTCAATAAAATCACTCACCTCCACACATCTTCAAGTCTTGGGAGATCCCAGGCTCTTTCCCACCCACACCACCTCCTCCAACCCTTGGAGCTCCTCTCCCTCTTGGATTATCCTTCAGGCTGCCTCAGTTTGCCTGGTCGTCATAAAGGCCTGTTTACCTGAGACGTTATCTTTCAGTCTTTCCAGAGTCTAGAGTAGTGAAGACAAAGTAAACTGATATCTTACAAAAAATTCCAGAGGTGTTATGACATTGTCCTAGTGAACATACCCTCAAAGTATGTCAAAAATCTACCCACTTCTCTCCAGCTCCTTTGCTGTCACCTAATTCAAGCCACCATCATTCTTATGTGGACTGTTACAACAAATATAAACAAATCTCCTTTGTTTTCTTCAGATGTATTCTCCACAGAGCAGCCAGTGGGAGATTTTAAAAACACAAATCGGATTGTGTTACAGCCTTAATTAGTAAGATATGAAACAGTAAGAATAATAATGTATTCAAATTAAAAATCCTAATCAAGGACAAGGCCTATAAGCCATCCAGCCTTATTCCCTGCTGCTCTTCTCTAGGTGCTAGACACAAACAGTTTTGTTTGTTTCTTTCTTTCTTTGTTTTTAAACTCTCCCTGGCTCTTCACTACCACAGGCTTAGTCTATCCCTCTGCTTGAAAACTTTTCCTGTCTACCTCCTGCTTATGCCTTGGGTCTTAGCTAAATGCTACTCCCTCAGAGATGTCTTTCATTGATTCCAAAATCTAAATGAGTGATCCTGTTTTCATTTCTCCTTATACCCTTTATTATCCTTCTTGGTAGTTTCACAATTCATCATTATCTACACGTTGGCCCTGACCATGTATCTCTAGTGCCTAATGAATAGTAGACACTGAAGAAATTAATGAATGAAAGAGAAAGATATGGAACCTTGAGTGGCTTAAGTTCTACTTAGGCAGATACACACACACACACACACACACACACACACACACACACACAGTAGTTACAGTAGTTGTGGATTATTGAACAGCCCCACCCTCTCCTAATTCTCAGTTCAGAAACTGAGTAACAAGAGGCCCAACCCAACCATTGTTACAGCCTTTCTGTTTCATATTACTGTTGACTGACATACTTGCAAGCAATTCAATCCATGTGCAAGGATTCCATGAGACAGTCAGTCATGAGACAAAGGCAAAAATGCCTTAGTTCTATATTTGCTACAATCTGTGCCATTTTTCATCCTTCCTATCTGTGGCTTGTTTGTTTGTTTTTTTTTTGATGCTTGGGAGACTGCTATAAATCTGGCAAATATATATACAAACTGGAATAATAGGAACATATGCCAGGAATAAATATGTATTTACTTCCAAGCAGAAAGTGAGGAATATTTGTCCTTGCACTTAATCAACTTTAAGAAGAATCAGCCTCTTGGGGGACATCCTGCAGTCTTTCCCCTTTCACCACGTCTCCTCCATAACACCTCTCCACCCCTACCCCCCAATTCTTCACTTTGGTGAAGCAGAAAGTTTCAGCTGGTCTTTAAAAGTACACAGACTGATTGTTTAGAAATTATTTTTTTGAAAACTAGGAATTACTCTGTTAAAAAAAAAAAAGTCGTACCCATTGGAAAATGTTTCTAAAAACAGTTCTAGGACAAGAATAAACAAGTATATTTGTAGTTGCCTCTAAGTCATTAAGTTGGTAACTGAATTAGTTTTTCCTTCATATCAAATCAGAGAGACTTCAAGCAGTCTCACTGCTGGGAATTCCTATGTGAAGATATTCATTGTGCTTTCATGTAATTTCCCAAAATTGAAAACAACATAAATGTTTATCAGAAAGAGTTGTTTTAATCAAGTATGTCCAATCTATGAGATATAATACTATACACTCCTGAAAAAGAATAAGGGGGATCTACAAGTACCAACATGGGAGAAGGGTTAAGAAATATTATTAATGAAAATGCAAAGGACAAACTATGCATAAATAGAATCCTATTTGTACAAAAATAAAATTATATAATATACTATTCAGAAAGCATTTCTGGAAGGATATTCAAGAAACTCTTATTGCAGATAGTTTTGGGAAATGAAAGTGTGGCTTGGGGTGAAGAGAACTTTTACTTTTTAAATTTTATACTCTTCTGTACCTTTTGATTATCTTTTAATCATGAATGGGTATTACCTTTTGTTATCAGATTCTTATACTATTACACATATATCAGTTTAAAGCTAGAGTGCTTTTAGATTGAAGTTACTTGGGAAAATGCCCTGGCTTCTTTTCTCGGTGTGTATCTTCAGTTTCTGTACCCCAGTTATTGTTGTGGGCTATGCATTTGCCTTAGCTTGCGCCATCTCTAATAATATTATGTGCTGGCAAGTCTGAATTTTCATTTCTGCTATTGGACTCTTTAATCCTGCTTATTTTAAGAAACACTTTCAGGTTTCTTTACAGAAATCTGTTAAAATAGTGATTTTAAGGTTCCTTCTAAATTTAAGTTCAAAATCAAAATTGTATGGGATCCTTAGTCTTTCAGCTAATCATTCATTTAACCTACCTTTATGGACATAGCATTGCATATGTAGCATTTTGCAAGTTACAAGTTGATTAAGACAAAGTACCTGATTTTAAGGAGCATGAAATGAAGTGGGAGAGATAGAAACTAGTTTTACTCTATATAACCTGTTCCAAAAAGTTCTTAATGCAAAGGGGGAGTGGGACACAGAAGAAAAGTTACTAAATTACACTGGATCAAGGAAGATTTCTAGGAAAATATAACAATTAAGATGAATCTCCAAAAACAAAAGGAATAGTTGGTACAATGCCACTACCTTCACTAGAACATTTTACGTGACCTGGAATTAGACAATTTTAGATGTAGAGGTGACCTTAAAAGACTATGAAGTCTAACCCTCCTATTTTAAAAATGAAGAAACATTATTTTTTAAAACAACAAGGGCTGGAGGTTCAGATTAAGTGATCAGTACAGAGTAGACACTTCCTTCCCTCCAGGACCAACTACATAATTCACAAGGCACCTTGTTCAAAATGATTAAGAATTTCAAGACAGGGCTTCCCTGGTGGTGCAGTGGTTGAGAATCCGCCTGCCAATGCAGGGGACATGGGTTCGAGCCCTGGTCTGGGAAGATCCCACATGCTGCAGAGCGACTGGGCCCGTGAGCCACAACTACTGAGCCTGCGCGTCTGGAGCCTGTGCTCCGCAACAAGAGAGGCCATGATAGTGAGAGGCCCGCACACCACGTTGAAGAGTGGCCCCCACTTGCCGCAACTGGAGAAAGCCCTCACACAGTAACGAAGACCCAACACAGCCAAAAATAAATAAATAAATTAATTAATTAAAAAAAAAAAGAAGATGGCATCTGTACTTAGGATGCTTAATTTATAAAAAAAAAAAAAAAAAGAATTTCAAGACAGCTACAACAAAGCATTAAATCAAGCACGTGCACTTCTGAGCACGGGGCCTTGTGCAACTACCACATGGTCCTCAGGCCAGCGATGCAGGCCTCACTCCCTCCTCTTACCTAAGTTCCTAGAAGGCTCTAGAGTCAGAATGTAAATAAGAACCCAGACCTCCTCAGGCCCTGTTTCATGCCCTGTGCTCTTCAGATTTAGAACAAATACCAATTCAACTGGAAATGCCAATGTCATGTATAGAGGATAATGCTTTTTACATTTTTCCTGTGCACAATTGTACAATTGTGTTAAGAAATGTATAAAATCACATTGCAGTGCAGCAGTTGCTCAAATAGCTAAATAATCCAGGCCTTTAAGCAATGGAGTGGGTCATGAGTTCTGCCTTTCACTTTTTCATTTTTGCATATTATAAAAAACAGATGAATTTATAATGCTGCTTTTAAAAAATGATTACAATAAGAAAAAGCCCTACAGAATAAGGAAAAGCATGTTTCTAACAAGGCTGTTGGTATACTCAACCCTTACCTATGTAGACAAACACTTCTCAAAATTAAAAAACTCATAAATAATCCATTAACCTAAACTTTTTTTAACTGAGGGGATAGGAAGGTCTTATAATGATTTGTCTATATAAATGAATAAATGTGTGCCTTCATTTATTCATGTAATAAACATGAATCAACATGAATCAATGTGCCAAGAGCCTGGGACAAGGCTGGTTCACAATAGGTGTTCACTAAAAGTGAGTGATGACAGATGAATGAGTGACTAAATAAAGAACCACAACAGAATGTTATTTGGCCACATAAAGGAATGAAGTACTGACCCATGTTACAACTTGGATGAAACTACAAAATATTATGCAGTGTAAAAGAAACCAGACATAAAAGGCCACATATTGTATGATTCCATTTATATAAAATGTCCAGAATAGGCAAGCCTATAGATGCAGAGAGTAGATTAGTGGTTGTCAGGGGCTGGGAAGAGGAAGGAATGGGAGTGACTGCTTATGGGTATGGGTGTTTTGGGTTTTTTAATATGATTAAAAGGTTCTGAAATTAGAATGTGTTGATGGTTGCACAACTCTGTGATATACTAAAAACTATTTAATTGTACAGTTTAAAAAGGGTGGATACTGTAGTATGTAAATTACAGTTCAATTTAAAAAAATTTTTTAAAGAACTAGACCAAGATGGAGAGAGTGACTAACTTGCTAAAGATCAAATATTCCATAAGGGACTTCCCTGATGGCACAGTGTTTAAGAATTCTCCTGCCAGTGCAGGGGACACGGGTTCGAGCCCTGGTCTGGGAAGATCCCACATGCCACGGAGCAACTAAGCCTGTGTGCCACAACTACTGAGCCTGAGCACTAGAGCCCACAAGCCACAACTACTGAGCCCATGTGCCACAACTACTGAGCCCGCGTGCCACAACTACTGAAGCCCAAGTGCCTAGAGCTCGGGCTCCGCAACAAGAGAAGCCACTGCAATGAGAAGTTCGCACACCGCATGAAGAGTAGCCCCCCTCGCCGCAACTAAAGAAAGCCCACGCGCAGCAACGCAGACCCAACACAGCCAAACACACACACAAATTCAGTTAGTGGAATTCTAAGTCTAACATCAAGGCTTCTGGCTCCTACCTAAGGCATTTCCCAGTCTATCAAGCTACCACCCAGAAATTTGCAGAGCACCACAAGTTCTCTCTCAGGTGCCACAGACATGAGACTTACACACAGGAACCGCATGGACCAAGGTGTTAACCCAGTGGAGGCTGCACTCTGACTCCAGAAGCTCTGGCCTGTGAGGGGTGTAGCACAAAGCAGAGGAGAGAAAGAATGAGGGGAGAGCTCCTTCCAAGAGGTTCCTCATTTTCTCTCCGTCTTCCTTGATATCTCCCCAGTGGCCGTTGTATCTCAGGTCTTGCTTGAGAATCCAGAATAACTAGCAATATCCCTATGGTGCCTCTGCTGTATTCCGCGATACCTTAGAATATTCATTTCCTGTTTTCTCAAGTCTAATTTATTTCTAGGGTAGCATAGAGCAAGATGACCCATAACCTCTTGTGAATGCTTGGTGTTTATCCTCCAGGACATATGTTAAGCCTATTAACTTGGCTAATAATAAAATAACAACAATCACAGCTTGTCCTTGCTTGTGGGTTATATGTGACAGTTTCCTAAGGTTTCTTTTATTTTGTACATGCCCTTATGTGTTACAACAGAGTGAGGCAAGCATCATCCGCTGTCTCTCTTTTAAAGCAAAGGAAATAAACATAGCACTAAAACCTCCACCTTCTAACTCCTAGTTTATGTGCCTCTCTTCTTTCCTACCAAGGGGATCAAGCAGACTTTCTTAAACTTAGTTTTTTTGCCCAAAGGTTGGAGTGAATTATAAGGGAGGTGGGTGATGGGGACATGTGGTTTCTGTCCTCCCAAGAAAAGTTAAACGTTTTGGTCCTGCTCCCAAAGATAGATCATCAATCATAGTTAAAATGGCAACATGTCACTGGAAAAGGAAAAGAAAAGCAAAAATATAAAATAAAGCAGATATGTAGTATCAGGTAGCACCAAGGAGATGAAAGATTTAACTCTACATGTGTGTAGGAGATTTATACAAAAAGTTGTATACTTACCTCTAGGCCCAAAAGAAAAAGCAGAAATGTTGTCTACATGTTCATTGTTGTTACATAGCCATCTCTCTAATTTTGAAATCAGCAGACATTCCTTGATGCATGTGTTATCTGGGAGTGGAATTTAGGAGAACACAGAGAACAAGAGGTCCACCTTCAAGCTGTGAAGCAGAAATAACAGGCAACTAGCCAACATTTATGTGATTCTTCAACTTTTGGTCAGGATTGAAGTGCCTCTGCCTCACTGACCAATATGGAATGGAATGTAAGGTTGTGACTAACGGGTTCTCTGCAGTCCTGAGATTAGTTCTGTTCTAACCAAATCCCTTGGATTCCTCTTAGCGCCAATCCATTGAGCCTCTCTGGGGACCATCCCTCACCCACTCACAGAACTCCTGGGGTATCTCAGTGACAGTGCCACCCCCCACCTGCTAGTCAGCCCTGACTCAGGCACTTGAACCAATTTTCAGTGAACTCAGGATAATTGAATGGGACACCATCCCACCCACCAGCAACCAGTGGCTGTCATGTGGAGTGTAGGAAATGACGGGTTTGAAATCCAACAAACTCGGAACTTTATCTCAACTCTGCCTTGTAACCTATGTAAAACTTGAAAGTGTTCATCTCATTGGACCATCATTTCCTCATCTACAATAATGAAGATGTCAGTATCTTTCTTTAGAAGTGTTGTTTTAAAAGAAAATGAGGTAAAGAACAGAACGTTTCACTTTACAAGTATTTCTTAACAAATCTTAGATTTCTTCCTTCCTTTTCCAAAGCTAATGACTTCATTCAGGCCAAGCAGTATCTTGAGAGTAGGAAGGTTCTGAGGGATCAATCCCAGAATATATGAATACATGTATTCATTAGAAGGCATTTGACTTAATTAGCTCCCTGAAACTCTTTACATGGACTTTCTTGTCCTCTGTCTACTCCAGTGTTTCGAAACCTTTTGTTCATTACCACACCCGTAAAAAGCCTTTATAGATAATTTTCTTAATCTTCTCTCTCCCATGAAATTTAATAGCACAAATATACTATTATACTTGATTATGTACCACATGTATATCTGTGTTTTTACATAGAAAGAGCAAATTTTTTCACTCGCCCCCCCAAGAACCAATTTTCATCCCCTTGGGTGTGATATGGCCTCCATTGAGGATAAATGGCCTATTCTATAAAACTGAGGATTTATGAGGAGATATTTCTTAAAGACTGTGGAGGAAGACAACATTGGATTCTATTTCGGAGCACTCTTCCTATCATAATCTCATAACGATTAGAAGTACAAGAGGGTTAGCCAAGTTTTTAGCAGATTTTTTATTTCCTATGATTAGCCACCAAGGTCCAGGTCAACATGTCAGAAATAAAGAAAGAAGCCTGGGGTGCAAGAAATTAAATGCTGCTAGGCCCTAACCCTCTGATGTGTTCTTCCCCACTCAGGATATTGTGACATGCCATCTGCAGCTTGAGTACACAGATAACAGGGCTAAACCTCCAAAAATTCGTCCCACGTCAGTTGACTAAATGATTTTAACTCTACTCTATGAAGACGTCCAGACTCTGCCCCATTTTAAACTTTTATTCCCCACTTAAAATTACAGCTGCTACCACTTTCATCTTAATGCATATAATTGAAGTTTTTATGGGGGAACTTTCCTAAACTGCAGCCTTTATTTGAATTTTTAAAATAATTCTGAGAACAATCGGTAAGACTTTATTTGTACACTAAGCTTCTACAAAGTAGGGCGTATTTCTTATTTTTTTGAGAAAAACCTAAAAATCTTGTCATAAAAAATTTTAATGAGAAATGGAGTTTTGTCACTGTAAATAATAGAACAATACCAAATTTAGTCAAATTCAAGGTTATAATATAAAAATTAATAAAATAGAACAATATTAAGTGTTGGGGAGACTGTGAAGCAACTGAAACTCTCATACACTCACTGCTGGTGGAAATCGAAATGATACAACCACTATGGAAAACAGTTGGGCATTTTCTTAACAAGTTAAATATACACTTACCATGTTATCCAACGAATCCTAGTTATAATATTTGCCCAAGAGAAATGACAATATAAGTCCACATATGATTTGCACACAAATGTTTATAGCAGCTTTGTTCATAAGTAGCCAAGAACACACTGTGATATAGTCATACAATATAACACTTCTCAGCAATAAAAAGAACGAATTACTGATAAATGCAACAACATAGGTGAATCTCAGAAACAATATGCTGAGTGAAAGAATCCAAACACAAAAGAGTACACATTATCTGATTCCATTTTTATGGAACTCTGTTAAAGATGAATCTAATGTATAGTGACAGAAAGCCAGTCTGCAGTGCCTGGGGCAGGGTTGGTGAGTAGAGGGTAACTGGGAAGGACACAAGGGAACTTTTTGGGGGGATGGAAATATTTTATATCTTGCTTGTAATAGTGGTTACCTAGATGGTTACCTTTGTCAAGAGTTATCAACTTAAAATGGGTGCATTAAAATGTAAGCCAGGGCTTCGCTGATGGCGCAGTGGTTGAGAATCTGCCTGCCAATGCAGGGGACACGGGTTCGAGCCCTGGTCTGGGAAGATCCCACATGCCACGGAGCAACTAGGCCCGTGAGCCACAACTACTGAGCCTGCACGTCTGGAGCCTGTGCTCCGCAACAAGAGAGGCCACGATAGTGAGAGGCCCGCGCACCACGATGAAGAGTGGCCCCCGCTTGCCAGAACTTGAGAAAGCCCTCACACAGAAACGAAGACCCAACACAGCCAAAAAAAAATAAAAATAAATAAATTAATTTAAAAAAAAAAAGTAGGCCAAAATGATAAAGATACAGCAGTGAAAGTTATCAGTTGTGAAACTGCCACAAATAGTATTTGTGGTATAAGGCCCAGCACCATTTTCTATAGCTTGATGGAGATGTAATTTACATACCATTTCTCCCATTGTAAGTGTATAGATAGATGACTTTTAGTAAATGTATAGTTATGCAGCTATCACCACAGTCCAGTTTAGAACACACCCAGCACACCAAAAAGCTCCCTCGTACCTCTTTCCCAGTCCATCCTCTCTCCTACCTCAGCCCCAGGCAACCACCGAAGTACTCTCTGTATACCTTTGCCTTTTCTAGAAATTTCATATAAATAGAATTTTATATAACACAAACTGTAGTCTTGTGTGATTGGGTTCTTTTTTGTGTTCTTTGATTGTTTCTTTCCCCTTTTTGTTTTCTTAAGAAGAAGAAACTCAAGTCCAGAGTGGGCATGGGACTTGTCTGAAATGTTAGTAGCAGATCCAGGACAAGAGCCCACATTTGCTGATTCTTAGTCCAGGACCTTTCCATGATGCCATGCTATTGCCAGAATACAGGGTTTGCCAGGATAGAAAAAACCTTGGTGCAGGAGGTCAGATCTGCTGTTATCGCTCGCTGTGTAGTTGAGGCAACTAGCAGCTTCTCTAAGGCTAAATTCTCCGTATATAAAATGAGGATAACAAAATCTAATGCATAACTCTGTCGTGAGGAATAAATTAAGTGTACAAAGTGCAGAAGACAGGGCCAGGCAAATATTAAAAAGTTAATAAATGATCATTATTGTTGACTAGGAAATCATTAAAGCACATTCCATCTTGAGAAAAAGGACCTAGGGAGGGAAAGTAATGCAAGTTGTAACTGAAAATTAGGGTTTAAGCATTGACTTATGTAAAAGAAAAATGAATTCCACAGATCCAAGGCAGTGCCAGTAAAACTGAGAATAATTTGCTAAATGTAGTTAACTGAAACGTTGCTTTACTTCCTTAGTAGGAAGAACATTTTATGAATAATCCTTTTTTTTTTTTTTTTTGCCTGATTTTATGCCTAACTCAATAGTTCTCAGTCCTGGCTGCACATAAGACTCACCTGGGTAGTGTTAAAAACTGCCAGCGCCTGGGTTCCAGCCCAGAAATTCTGATTTCATTGGTCTGAGGAGCTGTCTGGGCATTGGGGATTTTAATGGTTCCCCTGGTAATGTTAATGTATAGCCATTGTGAAAAAGCCGTGGCCAAACTAAGCATCTGATTTATTTCCTGTGATTTAGGGAACCGATTCAAAATAGTGGATTAATCAGTCTCTAGATTATACCACTTCTAACACCTTAGGAAGAGGCAAACCACAGAGCCTGCCTGCCCCCATCCAGATGTTCCATCCACAAACGATCTTTCTCAATTTTCTAAGCAGAGTTGGAGGTTTGGGCAATCAAGTGTGAAGGCTTTGTATGCATGACATTAGCTATTTCTGCTCAGAAAGGGGAGGCTGTCCTTTACCTCCACCTCCACTGCCACTTTTCTTTTCACTCCTCAGTCAGAACTGGGTTTTAACACATATTCCTAAGCAATATGTGTGCATCTTGCATGCATAACTATTATAAGGAGACAAAATCTGCCTGGACTATTGCTCTAATTTAAAAGCTCTAAATACCCAGAAAGCCTGGAGAAGTCCTCTACCCTCTCTAGTCTCCAAGTATTTATTTAAAAAATTAATGGAGTTCAATTTATGAACTCTAAGGTATTCTCCAGTTACTGTGATTCAATGGTTGTAATTCTCATAACTAATACAATAAGAGCAAATTCTTCATTTAAGTTCCCATTTACGACTCCGTTGCTAGTACTAAACAACTCTTAAAGTGAGGGTTTAGATTTCTGTTAAAATCATTAGCACATACACCTAAATGATATATTTGATCTTTGAGTAGTATATTTAAATTACATTTCCCAAGAAAGACAATGGCTCAGCACATAATTTCCAGAAGGAACTGACAGATATAATCGAGGAAATGCTACATTAATAAGTTATTATCCCTGACAGATAACGTAATGACAGAACCCTAATTGATGTACTAATTGGTCAACTACAATATTGCAAAGTTGTGATATGACATTAACCATTACCTGGTGAAAAGATTAAGAGCGTTTGTGTGATGCTGCATCTTCCTAGGTAAATCACTAATAAATCCACATAAACCAGAAGTACCAGAAGAAAGCTTTTGCTATGGAATTGAAGGACAGTTTGTTTAAAGAAAGGAAAACAACTCAAAATAGTAAAGTAAATATTTTCCTCTGCCTTTGGGTGACCTTATGCTCAACCTCTTTCCTTGTGAGAACGCTGTCTCCAAGCCTGTGGTTTTGTGGCATGTCAGTAATTCTGGAGAGTCTCTCTGTAGTTTGGCAATAGGCCACTTCCCAGCCACACTGGCCTGATTTCCTCCTCTCTTCTCCACAAAAACCTGTATACTCACTAGCTTCCTCCTTTCTTAAGATAGGTTCTCTTTCTTTAATGCCAGTATCAGCTCATTGCCCCTGAAATAACTTTAACAAGATTCCTCTTCCTAATTTCTAAGGCGCAGCCTGGCAGGTCTCCCAGTTATAGAGAAACTCTGCTTTCTGGTGGTACGAGGTTAAAAGACAGGAGGGTCAGTGACATAACTTATCTGCAGTAAGAGTCACCTTAAGTTCATTGGTCTAGTCACTTGTAGAGGTTTGAGGATAATAGGTAATTAAAGAAAGTATATAAATCCAAGAGGTTAGATACTGTCCTAAGAATATAAGGTAAAATTTCACTCATGTAAGATAAGTAAGTTGTAGAGATCTGCTGTATAACCCTATGCCTGTAGTTAACAAACCTTATTGTACACTTTAAAAATTTTAAGAGGTATGAAAAAAAGAATGTAATATGGTACAACTCAGTGCATCATGTCATGGTTGGCAAGCCCAGAGAACCCAGCGGGGTGTCACTGTCCCACTGCCAGGACGTCTCAAACAGGGACTGCACACACCAAACAAAGAGATGGGAAACACGTGTTCCAGGAAAGGGTCTATCTGGGGCCAGACTTCTGTGTTTTCCCGTGCATTTCTGAAACCAGACCTCTTCTTCATGACTGCCTTAATCTGCTCTGGCCGCCATAACAAAATACCATAGACTGGGTGGTTCACACAGCAGATATTTATTTCTCGCAGTTCCGGAGGCCGGCAAGTCTGAGATCAGGAGGCCAGCACAGGGGGTCTCTGGTGAGAGCCCTCCTCCTGCCTTGCAGACAGCTCCCCTCACTGCATGCTCAGGTTGTAGGGAGGGAGAGCAAGGAAGACGGGCTCTCTTCCTGTTCTTGCAAGGCCACCAGTCCTCTTAGGGCTTAACCCATATGACCGCATTTAACCTTAACTACCTATAGAATCCCGTCTCCAAATACAGTGGCACTGAGGATTAAGGCTTCAACAGATGAGTTTTGGGGAACACAATTCAGTCTGTAGCATGACCCAGCAACCCACACAGAAGATCCCCAAAGGCAAAAATCACTTTCACTCTTTAGAGTGACATTTTACAAATGCCTTATTTTTGATAACAGAATGCTTTATCCAAAATAAATTTTTACAAAGATATCCAGGATATAATATATAAATAAATAAATAAATAAATAAATGAAGTAGCGCCCACCTTATCTTAGGGGGTAGATTCCAAGCCCCCAGGGGAATGCCTAAAAAATGCCATGGATAGTACTGAACCCTATAAATACTATGTTTTTTTCTATACATACATACGTATGAAAAAGTTTAATTTATAGATTAGGCACCATACGAGAGTAACAACAATAACTAATAATAAAATAGAGCAATTATAAAATATACTATAATAAGTGTTATGTGAATGTGGTCTCTCTCCATCAAAATATCTTATTATGTAAATTTGATGTTATTTTCGTCATAACTAAGCACTTAACCACGCACTGTGGCTGTAACTTTTGCAGTTTGAGGTGCGACAGCAAAACTAACACAAACTTCTTTTTCCTCCTTCGCAATTTCACAGATAGAAGACCCATTCTTGCTGTAGATCTTAGCAACCCTAGTATATGACTTTTTTTCTTATTAAGTCAAGAACTTCTGCATTTTCACTTAAAGGAAGAACTTTACGGCTTCTCTTTGGCATGGCCGAAATGCCAGATCACTGTGCCTTTTGAGCTGTGGGACCATTATGAAGGAAAATAAGGGTTACTTGAACACAAGCATTGCAGTGCTGAGATAGTCAATCTGATAACCAGATAGCTAATAAGTGACTACCAGGCTAGATATGCTGGACAAAGGGATGATTCACGTCCCAGGCAGGACAGAGTGGGACAGCGTGAGACTTCATCACACTACTCAGAACGGCATGCAATTTACAGCTTATGAATTGTTTGTTTCTGGAATTAAGCGGGTGACCTCAGGAAACTAAAACGGCGAGTAACTGAAACCTTGGATAAGGGGGGACTACTGTAAATAAATAATGTACTGGAAGGTGAGGTTGGAAAATGTTTTCAACCTGTGTAGGTGTGGACATTTGTTTTGGCACCAAAGCAGCTCTATGAGAAAACACACAGGAGATTTCTAGGAGCTGCCATCCTGGGCAAATAGCTCAAGGGGCACATATCTTGAAACCCCCAGGGGAAATTTCTTCACTGTTATCACACAGGAGAATCTGTAAAAGCAGCTGTACCTCTGTGGTTATCATGCAACAGAGTGCAGCCAACATGACCCTGACTGCATGAAGAGAATCTGCCAGAGGGGGTCTCATCCTGAGTCATCAGGGTATTTGGCAGAGGGATTTAAGCAACTGGTCTAGCAAGTTAAAGCCTCTTGCAAGAATGCACACCCTTTAGGATCTTACTGATAAAATCAAAGTACCTGCAAAACTGGAAGCTTTGCAAACAGGATGTAATTTTTGCTGTAGGAGAGTCCAGGTCTTTTCATCAAATCATTAAGCAAATGTCTTGGACTGGGATCAGGGCAACTCTGGTCTCATCCATATTTTGCCACCACTTAGCTTTGCTGGAGAAGTGGCCCAGTTTCCTGATGAGTAAATAAAGGGGTGAATTAGGCCAGTGAGCCTCAAACTTTAATGTATATAAGAATTAGCTGGACAGTTTATTTTAAATGTAGGCTTTCTGACCTGTCGCTCCCCCCGCAAAATCTGATTCTGTTATTCTGTGGCAACAGGAATTTGCTTTATTTACTGATAGCCTGTTGATTGTGATACAGACATCAAGATGCCCCCCCCCTACACCCACACACTTTGAGAAAACACTGATGATCTTTAAAATCCTCTGCCTTGGGCTTCCCTGGTGGCGCAGTGGTTGAGAATCTGCCTGCCAGTGCAGGGGACATGGGTTCGAGCCCTGGTCTGGGAAGATCCCACATGCCGCAGAGCAACTGGGCCCGTGAGCCACAATTACTGAGTCTGCGCGTCTGGAGCCTGTGCTCCGCAACAAGAGAAGCCGTGATAGTGAGAGGCCCGCGCACCGCGATGAAGAGTGGCCCCCGCTTGCCACAACTAGAGAAAGCCCTCGCACAGAAACGAAGACCCAACACAGCCATAAATAAACTTAAAAAACAAAACGAAACAAAACACAGAGGCCCCCCATCACTGCTCATAAAAAATAAAAAATAAAAAAATCCTCTGCCTTTCATATCCTATAAGTCTGTGTTTCTCAGGTTCATGCTAGCAAAGTGTGGTATTAGGCCTACATTCCTGGCCTTCTATCTGCATCAGAATTATTAAAAACAATCATCTTTTGTTTACTCTAAACACATTGGACCACGCCATTGTGATGAAGCCCCGGAGACAGAGGAAGTAATGATGCCTCAGCAGCTTTCATTTTTGCAACCTTCATCCTGTGAAGCTGGTGATTTTCCACTTTCATTTTTATGTTCAAAATGATGCCCCAAGGGAAAAGACTTGGAATATTCTTTTAGCACTATCTGCTCTCTTCCTTCTCACTCTACCACTAGCCATGTCCCTGTGAGGTCTTAGAACCTGAATTCCAGTCCTCAAATAAGACACTACGGTCTCCCTGCTGTCCATTATGTCCAATTCCATTTCCAAGGTCACTAGTGTGTTTCAGGCCAGATAGGTTTTTTTTAACATTCTATCCTCTTCTAGGACATTCCAAGTCATTTAGAACATCATTTGTATGTCTAGGGCATCTTTCTGTGATCAGTATTTCTTTTTCAGTTAATATGAATAGAACTTAAGATCATTTTCTTGAAGGGAGGGATGGTGCACATGGATTGTGTCTTTATGAAAAGACACAGTGAGCACAAAAGCTAGTACTTTGTGAGGAAAGTACTCTGGAAGAGGAATGGAGAAGGACAGCATAAATGCATGGTGTCTGAGTTGTGTAAAGAAACCCAAATTCAATCAGTGATCCAGTGGATGGACCAGGGAACTGATTTTTTTTTTTCATAATCCAAGGTTTTTGGATTATGGAGCTGCTCAATTTTAGATGGAATCAGTCAAGGAGGGAGAAATAAGGACTTCATTAGGACATTCTCAGTTGGTCTCTTCCACTCTATGAACCCATCTGTAGGCTTAGGATAAGAGTTCACTTACTATGGGTCATCCTCGGAGGGTCACTTGCTGCCTGGTTTTACCCCCACTATTCTAAGCAACTCCATGGAGACAAGTCCCTGAGGAAAGGATTCAGACTGGGGATCCATCAAATACCACTTGCCTTTGACCTTCTGGAGAGAAAGTTAATGAATATAGCTTAGAGTCAGACAAATTAATTTTTTACATTTTCTGTTTATCTTTAAGTTGTGTTCCAACAACTTAGAGAGACTGGTGAGAGGGAAACTAGTTGGGCAGCCTTCGGAGCCCTAATACAGAAGTGAGGTAAATGGCCCTAAAACTGTGAGGAAAACAGTACAAAGGCTGGCAGGAAGCTTCTCTAATAGCCTTATCACATTGCTTTGTGAAATATATAACTATCACTCATTAGACTGGGAGCATCTCTACAGGACAGACCTAGTCTTCAATGATCTAAGTCTAGCAGAGAGCTTTGGTGCATAATGGTAGTTTGCAGCAGATTCAAGTGAAATGACTCCTGCTGGATGGAAACTTTCTGCTCAAGTATTTTAAAAGTGTGCAAGACATTTTTGGTGTTTTGGCAACTCAGAAATTTTTGGAAAGGGGGAAAGGAAGTGGCATTTTCAGTATATTTGGGTTTCCTCTCCTCTCTAGCAAATATAAAATAATTAAGTGAGAGGAAAAAAATTCATGGTTTAAGGCTCAAGCAAACCTATCAGGCTTTATGTTTTTATGACAAGTTTTCCCTTCTACCAGAAATGTAAATGTTTTGACTGAAAGTCCAAAACAGCATAGTACACAAAATTGGAAATTACACGAAGATGTGGAAAGAACTGCTAAAGAAAAGGGAAGTGGAAGAGTGCCAGAAATTGCTAATAACTGTAACCTTATTGGAAAAACTATAAAGCACATGCGAGTCCCCAACCTAGTTTGTAGTTTCTCTTCTCTGCCATTAGCTTTTGAACTGAACAAAGAAGTAATGTGTTCTGAAGCCTGTGATTCATTATGTGAGTGTGATATTTAAGCCACTTAATTCGGGTGAACATATAATTTATCATCCAATCTGAGACACTTTTGCAAATGAAAGGGGACACTAAACCATGTCTGTCTCAGACAACCTAACACATATGTTTGCTCTACTCTCCATCCACTTAAGGGGCTTCTTTTTATTCTGTGTATTTTGTTCAAAATGTTCCATATTTTGCTCAAGGGGAGATCTTAATTGGGCTCCCATGTTATGCCAGCCGTAAGTGAACATAAGTCTGCTTCTAACACACCCATTCACGGCCCAGCTGTGAGGACATGGCCCAGACCAGTGTTTCCCAAAAGGTGGAATACATGACCGAGTGAGAATCTGATCTGGGGTCACAAAGAACAAAGGACACTGCATAAAATAACATCACAGCAAGGAAAAAGTTGGATTTAGGTGCTAAATTGTTTTTATCTCCTCTCTAACAGTTATTAGTCTTTCACTGTATTACATAACAGAACTCTAGTTCACAGGTTTTAATGTAGCTTAAATTAAATAGAGTTACTTTGCTTTCATTGTATTTATTTTTAGATTATTTCTTGCAAATGATACTAGTTTTTCATTTATAATAATGCCATTTTCTTTAAAAATAAATTTAAGTATAACGAAGAACCAGTTAAATAATATTATAGGAGGTGTGTCAACATGAACAAAAGAAATCTTTTAAAAAACAAGATAGAACTTCAAGACAGAACCACTAGCCAAAATGATCAAAGAATTAGAAGTTCTGCCCCAACAAACACATGTTCATTCCTGATCCAAGGAATCATGTGAGGCAAAGGTGGTACAAGACTTTACACATGTCTAGGTCCTTCCCTGAAAGCCAAAAATATGAGTTAGGAAGAAGTAGCCTCACAATCCCTTCATAAAAAGGGAAGAGCTTGAGAATTTGCAAGGGTAAGGAAGGCTATCTGAATACAGCAGGACAAGGAGACCAGATGAACATTTAGCCAAGGGGAAGCAGAGGTTGAAAACCAACGGATACTAACCCCCTTGGTTTAGCCATATATGGTTAAAGAAGGGGAAGGAAAGAACATAAACAGCAGAAATAATCCAAAATCTATGGTCAGAAATGAATAATATGACAGAAGAAGGCGATTAAGGGATGAGAATGGATGGCTCAAGAAATGCAATCTGTCATGGTACATCTGCTATGAAATCCATTCATCAAGGTCGACTGGCACAAAATGTGATAAAAGCCTTACCACCTACCTTTCCACCCAGATGTTTCCCACCCAACTCACAACTCAAAATCACCTGGTATCTTACCTCTACTCCTATTTTAGAGAAAGATTAATGTATAAGCAAAACTTCCTATGGAATCTTTCAACATTAAATATGATGAGAGAGATATGAGCTGGAAATGGGTTTTTGGAACTTGTTAGCACATTGGTGGTGACTGAAATCATGACAGTTGATAAAATTGCACTCTATGCATCCCTCACAGACACCTTACCCATGCTACAGTTGTCTGCAAAGAACTTCTCCTCCTATAAACCTTCCCCTGGTCTGGTTAACTTTTACTATTCATTGTTCAGGTCTCAGCTTAAACTCCTATCTGTCTCCACCTGTGCCCTTGGCGTATGGTCTCATAGCCTCCTCTTTTACAGCACCCATTGCACCATTGTTATTACTTTTTTAATATTCCCAATTAGACTCTAAACTCCTTAAGGGCAGAAATGGGGTTCACAGTGGTATCCCCACCATCTGACCTAGTCTTGTAGTCAATCAATGAATGGATAAGTAAATGAGTGAATGACATGCAGCACGTTGTTGTAACCCATGAACGTTCACCTAAGAAGCACATGGACCTGGCCTTTCTGGGCAAGCCATGAGGAGAGGTGAGAACTGGTGAGAAGAGGGAAAACATCAACCAGCTGTGGCTCAGACCAGGAGAATAACATAATGGAAGTGAGCGACTCAGAGAACATGTGGGAGAAGGAGGTGAAGTTAATCTACCCAAAGGGGCCCTCACATGGGTTGGGCTTGGTCATCACTGGCTTAGGAAGTGGGTGAGGCCAGTCTAAAGCTTGGAAACACCCTTGCTAAATAGGACATTACAGCACTCAGATGTCTGCTCATTGTGTTTATAAGAGTGATCTCATCAACACATGTGCTTTTTTATCTCCTCCTATTTGAATGACCCTCTACCCCATGGAAGGAACTGTTGAGCCACATCCCCTCGGTTTGAAAGGGGTGCAGCTCATATAACTGAGATGAGAGGAAGCCAAGCTAAGCCTGCCTTCCCTGCCCAATTATGATGCTTCTATTAAAAATAGAGATAATTATTCAAACAGCTACCTAAATACAAATTAATAGGAAAGCATTTTCTAAAATGATCATAAAGAGAGACAGTTATGTAACTTTGGACAAATTACTTTATCGCTCGGAATCTTAGTTTCCTTATCTGTGACACTGGAATTGCAGCCCTTACCTTTGGGCTGATAGGAAGCCCAAATAGATAAAGCACCAAACACAAAGGTTGTCATTATTTGCAGCAATTTACAGTAAACTTTAAGGAAATACAAATACCTCAGCATACTGTGATAACCCTCTCACTAAACATTGACTCTTCTATTCCAAACATTAACCTAAACTGTGTTTTCCTTCAGATCTCCATAGAATATAACCTATTACTTTATCCTGAACATTTTTTATTTCAAGAAGCCTTACAGATTGGTATACATTGGTACCTGGATACCTTGAGTCCCTTGAGACATTCCTCTTTAGCCTAATTCTTCTCACTGTAGTAAATAAAAGATAGCTTTTGAAGCTCACTTAAAAGGCAAGACCATATTTGTCCAGAACTCCACCTCTCAATTCCTGTTTCTTTCTTCCCCTGCAGTATCCCTTAGACTTACACTCAGAGCACCAGTTCCATCCCTACCATCTGACTCCCTCCTGCTACCAACTCCCAAACTGGAACCTACTTTTCCCTTCTCCTGGGTTTTTCAGGGTATCATTCTTCTACCTCTTACATCAGAATCACTAGCTCCCTCACACCAGACCTTCCAAATCAAAGTCTGTAGGAATGAGGTTGGGAATTCACATTTTAACAAGCTCCTTAGATGATACTTAGGCACATAAAGCTTGAGAATCCTGGCCTTAAACCATGGGCAGCATTTATGTGGGCCGAGAAAAGTGCCTGGGGGTCTTAGAGCAGGCCTCTGCTTTTACCACTTTTCAAACCCCTTTAGAATGTATGTGCATCTTTTCCCATTGCCTGAAAAATACCCTGACTGGATCAACTTTAAACCTGTTTTGCACTTTGAAAAACCTAGCGCAGAAACTGGTACCTAACCAAGTGTAACTGTAGTAACTTGTGATGAGTTTAAAGCTTAACTAACCAATACTTCAAGTTAATAGGTAATAGGCTCACATCAATGATTCCCAACAGGTAAGGCACTTGCTGTTGACAGTGGGAGAGAGGATTTTAAATGACACACTCATGCAGCATGAAATAACAATGAGTCACAAAGTGAGATTCTTTTCGATTCTCTTTCAACCTTTCTGATTACGTCAAGGAATAAGTCTCAGAATAGTGCTAGGTGTCTTTTAGAACTTCCCAATCTGTTTTTTTTAATAAAGAGAGCGTAGGTTTCAGGCTACAACTTTCTCAAGCAACAATATTCAACTAGAATGGAACGAATTTCATGACTTTCTGTGTATTTTTATTGTTTCCTTTGATTTATTTTATACAATGATATAAAATTTCTTTTTGTTAATTTAAATATTAAACAATAACTTGATTTAAAGAAAAATAATGGTCTAGGTAATATATGATATGGCAAAAATCATGAAGGGTATAAATGAACGACTAAGTTTTAGAAAAACTGTCTAGTATCTAGTTCTAGATAAAGAACTATGAGCAGGTTAGAGCAATCCTTAGAGTAAGATTAGAAAACAGAGTTTTGTATTGTATCCCATGATCCTGAGTTTGGTCCATCGGTGTCTTATGTGGTTTTATACACAAGAGCAGCAGTTCATTTAGCATTCCTTGGATACATGATATGAATGAAGTTCCATACCAGCTGTCTTATACGTATGGTGGGGGAGGCAAAAGACCTCTTCCTTTTTCTAGGGAACATATGTAAAATGGCAAAACCCAAGAGTTGTTTTTTGATTAAGGGCGTGGGCTACTTTACTGCTTATTAGTTTGGGACAATTACATATACATAATACATACATACATATGTACATATATATTTAAATATATACATATATTTGTAAACTAAGCACAATGCCCAACACATAGAAAGTGCTTAATATGGACTTGTTATTCCATTGTTACTTAGAATTAGCATAGTTGCTGCTCTTTACCATTTTTTAGTACTAGAAGTGAATCACTGAATCATTTAGTACTAGAAGTGAATCATTCTGAGAATGTTTAACCCTTTAGAACTCTTAGTTCCCCAACCAGGGATTGAACCCGGGCCCTCGGCAGTGAAAGCACTGAGTCCTAACCACTGGACTGAATTCCCAATTCCCACCTTTTAATTCTTTACTCTTCAAATTAGGCTGAAGAACAACTTTGATCCCTTGACCAAAATTCATTTCCCATATTTTCTAGCATTTATATTGTGTCTTTCCAAAATCTTATCTCATAGTCCATTATATTCAGGACCATGATTCCCCTGGTAGAGGGAGCCCAGCATTAAGAATAGACTCAGAATATCTGGACTCCTGGGGACCCTGTCTTCTCAAATTTTATAGACACACTAATAATAACACTGCTTAGCTGACTGAGTTATAAGAATTGATTCAGAATGAGTAGAAAGGATAGTGAATTCTGTCCACTTTATTAGGAATGTCTCTTAGGGGAGAATATAGGCTGGTAATAGATTATTTAAGTTAGTAAGTACACAGCAAACTGAGTTTTGTAGACCATTAGGCCTTTATTCCTTCTCTGATGAGCTATGGTGCCTTATTTTTATTTGGTGATTTTTTTCTCATTTTATACAGTAATGTTCATCTCTGAGATTGAGCTCTTGTGTAAAAAGCCTTTGATGGAAAGTATGGCTCCTGTTAGTACAAGCTGACTCATAGAAATGGGCTTTGGGAAGCCAGTCTTGCTTGAAAAGAAGTAAAAAAATCAACTGTGTGTTTGTTTGTGTTTCCCTTCTGTAAAGTATCAGAAAGAAGCGTAGTGGCCTTGCAAATGGAGATATGGTAGCCCCTTTTTTTTTTTGCTGCACTGTGCAGAATGTGGGATCTTAGTTCCCCAACCAGGGAGCAAACCCATACCCCCTGCATTGGGAGTGTAGAGTCTTAACCACTGGACAGCCAGGGAAGTCCCTTGGAGGCTTATTTATATATTAAATAAATGATATAATCTACTTTCTAAACTCAGTACAAATACATTCACAATATATGGTCACATAGTTTTGTTTGTTTTCTTTTGTTTCTTGTTTTACCCTCTCCCCCAATATGGGCTCTTGGTTACTGAGTCCATTTTCTCCCATTAGCATCAACTCTCAAGTCTCCTACTTAACTCCGTTATCAAAAAACTCTAGGGGTTGACTTTAGCCCAAGTGTGTTAGTCTTGCTTCTACCTCTCAAGTAAGAGTCTCATTGGACAACTACAGCCAGGTTTTTTCAATATCATAGACTTTCACTGTTGAAGGTGGGTCCTACAGAGTCTAACATCTCTTTGTAGTAATGCCCTTGCTAGCTGGAGCTTTGCTAGTGCTACAGTGGTACCCAATAGTAAGGATCCAAAGTTGTAGCTCTTATGTCATATTCCACAAAGCTGACACAAGTCCAGACTGGCTGAATCCCAAGGAAATTCTTCCATCAGCAACATGCTGTGCCACATCCTTCCTATACATCTTGAACTTTGGTCACTAGACTAGATGCTTTCTTTCCTTAAAGTTAGTTTTATTTTACAGAGCTTGTTGCTTTTCCCTTCCAATGTAACTTTCAATGTTCATGTCCATCCTAGTTCACAATAAAAAATCTTTTTAACTTCAGGGATGTAGAATTTCAACTCATTCTTCTGCAAGAGAATCTGTAAAATCCAGGTTAGATAACCCATCTGAATTCAAGGCCACATAATCTTTCATGTATTATCATCTGAAGTGGAAGACCTATCTGCATCCTTAATGTATGGCATAGCCAGAGATGTCCCACTACACTGACTGCTTCCCATCTAGGGGACACTGGGTACAGGAGAGCTTCATTTCAAATTCTAGTTTGTTTGTTTGTTCTTTTTTGGAGAATTTATGTAGTAAGGAATTTTGAGAAGCTGCCTAAAATGTCCAAAAAGCCAAAGTGGGTGTCCTAGAAACATGATTAGTACATTCTTTATGGACATACTATAATTCCTTTCAGGAAACAAAGCCACTATTTTCTCAACCCTTATGTTGTTTATCCTTTAGAATATACCCCACTATCATATCATAGCTCATTCTGATTTTCTTTTATCTGTGTACCCCAAAGATAAACAAACCTCACTGGCGTCTGTGAATTTAATTCTCAGGATGCATCCATATTTCTCAAATTATTGAGCTGGAAACCAAGCAAGGTTGGTGAGGGCTCAGACCTCATTTAGCAACCACATCTGTCATGGTATGAAGTGTGTCTCAGGCCTTAGTGATTATGAAACTTTGCAGAAAAGCAGTGTCCAAGTAGAAGGTCTAACCAAAAGAAACTTGGACTAAGGTCAAACCATCCTTGCCCTAGTGGCTTGAGGTTGTTCCTCTTTGTTTTTCTTGGGCTCTCTAGAGGAGTCTGACCATATTCTTCTGCCTCTAACAACTACATGTAGAATCAGAGTTGGCAGGGAACTGAGTGATCAGCTAGTCTAAAGCTTTATTTGAGTCACAAATTCCTTTACTGTTTTAATGATTGACACAGATGGCCAAGAGTACAAGTAAATATCCCATGTTTAAACATTTAAAAGTTAAAAACAAAGCTAAAAAAGGGTTAAGAACAAATTCCAGAGTCAGGTAAGATTCTGCCTTCAGACCTTAGCAGCCAAAATATGCTAGCTCAGAGAGTAAAATTCCGCAACCAGAGTTTGTGCCAAGATAGTTCTCCTTCCCTGGAGACCTCCTTCCCTGAAGTTCTGAAGTTCTCCTTTCCTGGAGACCTCAAGGAAAGTCTTCTTTTGGGTCTTACATGGGTCCTATTTTAGGATCCCCAATGATTCTGAGCCGCTAGTGGAATTCTGATCAAATCAGGTCTGCCTTCAGCAGCTCTCCCAAGATAGGACCCAGAGAAACACATGTCCTGCCACCTTGGTGAATTTCACATGCCTTTTCCAGGCCAGGCAAGACTCATCACTTCTAAGACCCAAGACACTGGGCCAAGGAGCCCAACAAATTGACTCTTCCAAGTTTCCAAAGGAAGATGTGTAAAGACTTTGTATTAGGGTTCTCCAGAGAAATAGAACATTTGGAGATTAAATATACATATAAATGGGGCCCAGCCCTGCCCACACCTTGCCTCCCAAAAGCACAGTTGTGGGGCTGCCTGGGGTATGCCCACCACAGAGCTCTCTCAGGAAACATGCACTGCAAAGAGTCCCAGAACAAGGGTTGTCATAGGTTCAGGGAGGGGGCCTGTGGGCCGGTGGTGGAGTTGAGTACCAGTTTGACTGATGTCTATATCACCAGCCAGGTGGACAAAGTACCATGAAGGAACAGCCACTGGCTTCAAGGGCTCCAACTCATGGCTGGCTGGTGGGTCCTTGAAGAGGAACTTGGCATAAATATATATGATTTATTTTATCATAAGGTAATAAATATATATGATTTATTTTAAGGAATTGGCTCACGTGATTATAGAGGCTGGAAAATTCAAAATCTGCAGGGTAAGCATGCTGGCTGGAGACCCAGGGAAGAACTGATGTTGCAGCTCAAGTCCACAGGCAATCTGCTGGCAGAATTTCCTCTTCTTCAGGGGAAGTCTGTCTTTTTTCTCTTAAGGCCTCCAACTGATTAGATGGGGCCCACCAACATTATTGAGAGTAAGCTGCTTTACTCAAAATCTACTCATTTAAATGTTAATCTCTTCTTTAAAAAACACCTTCATGGTATAAGGAGCATTTCCTGAAATTGGAAAGATGTGGATGGGCATGTCTCAAAGCACAAAGAGAACTGAAGAAACTGGCAGATATTTGAAGACAAAAACAAAAACAAAAACACCTTCACATCAACATCCAGACTAATGTTAACCAAATATGTGGATACTGTGGCCTAGCCAAGTTGAAGCAAAATTAACCATCATAGGCTCCATGGCAGCAAATCTGTTCTTAGATACAACAGCAGTAATGATTCTAAAAATAAGACCTTGTTTGCCAAGTGCTATTACATTCTTTAAAGTTGTATTTGAACATGTCCATCTTACTACTTTACCTAGGAAAATATCAGTAAACCTAGAGGAGGCCCAGTAAGCTGCCTAATGGTCAAAACCTCTAGATTTTATTTCCATTCTACTGCTGGCAGGCAAAAATGTCAGTACCGAAAAGACATATAACTTCTATGGGCTAACAGCTTTACTAGGCATGACCACATTTCCACAGGAAGAGTTTGAATTTCAGTTGTCAGGAAATCCTATATTTGGCAAATTGAGGTGATATGTCAAGCCCCATAAATAAAAGCAGGCCAGGTTACTTATAACCGTACTGATTACCTTTCCAGCCACTTTTTGAAGACAGAACCTTAAGCAGTAAAGTTAGGTATTAGTTTCTCACATGGTGCTTGTCTCTATTTCTTCTGTACTTTGCACTAGAGAGGGAAAAATAGTATCTCCTCATATATATATATATATATATATATATATATATATATATATATATATATATATAATGGGTGGAGATACTTTTTTTCTATCTATATAAATAATCTGGATTCACTAAGGATTTTAAGAATCCAGATAAAATTTACCATGCTTTATAGACACTCAAATTAGTAGTCACAGGGACTATGCCATCCATTCAATCGATATATACTAACCAAAGAAGAAAAGAGAAAGAGATTTATAAGATGCAAAGTAGGAATATTAAACATAATAATAATAGCATGGATTCAATACCAACTGTGTATGCCAAATACTGCCAGACACATTATGTATACATTATTTCTAGTTCTAAATACAAGGCAGTAAATGTCATTTCTCCCAATTTAAAGGTAAGATTAAGATTCAGAAAATTTGAATGACCTGCCTGAGGCACACTGAAAACAAGTTGTTCTGCCAGGATTCAAGCAGCTGCTTTCTTTGCGGAAAAGTGAAAGGCAGATGTCGAAACGATGCCTCTCAGACTTTTCTCAATTCCAGGAGTGTCAGGAAACTCAGGAACTTTCAGCGGACATATAAAGTAGCATCGACTCTCAGGGCTGAAAATCCCTTTGAGTAGTTTCCAGGCCACCTCGAGTTTCTGGAATTTTCTCAGTTCATCTTAAAGAATGGGAATTTATCCAACTGCAGTTAAAATCCAATGAGAAAGACCAAAGTCAAGGTACAGAACCTTTTCCTATGAGCTCTAGGAAAGATTGGCAAGTTGCAGAAGAGGAAGCCTTAGGGATCAAGTTGATGACCTGAGCTCTTTTCTTACTCTTATTTCTCTTCCTTGGTCCAAATCAGTGACAGGAACCAATACAAAAAGTCACCAAAACTTTTCTTCATTTATTCTTTCCTTCATTAATTGATCACATACTACATACCAGGAAAAGCACTACAAATAGGAGATGAAAGTCACAGTCCCTGTGTCTTGAGGGACTTGCTGTCTAGCCCTGGAGAAAAACAAACAAATATGCACATAATTAAAATATACCTGGTTAAGTAATACAACAAATTTATGTAATGGATAGTATGAGAGCATAGGAAGGGCATCAAGGGAGCAAGCAATTTACTTTCCTGGAAGGAATCTCAGACATAGTGGTTGTGTCAGACGGTTGAAGGAGCAGCAGTAGTTGTATTAATAGCATATGTGTTCACCAGGTGATGCTGGGGTGCTCAAATGGTGTAACTTCCAAAGTAGTCTGTGACCAGGTGGCCTCAGGGACCAGGAGGAAGATGGGAGTTGAGAAAGCTCCTGATCATCTCTTCTGGGCCAGAATTCTTGATTTAAAGAGCTACAATTCCAACAGTTCCCATGGGTGAGGTGGGAATAAGTGTTCTGTAGTTTGCACCCCATTTGCTTGACCCCAGGTTGGTATGCCTGATAGATTCTTATGTTTTTAGAGGCTTCCAGATATTATTTCATCTGAATCAGCTCAACTCAGAAATTACAAATACAGCAGTGCCATATCACAATGCTTGCAAAAAAGGTATTTATCATAGATTGAATTGTGGAATTGTGTGTCTGTAGATAAAAAAGAGTTTAAGACAGATAATCACTGATCTCAAGAGTCCTCTGTAAAGTAGCCAATCGCTATAGCATCTAGAACTACATGAAGATCTTTCACTAGGATTAGCTCCACACTGACCAAAGTCTGCCAGGCTTTCATAAACCTAGCAAAGGCTAGCTGTCTATTTACATCTGCTCAGACAGATACATTCACAGTAAACTTATTGGAGACAAATGTAAAATCACGATGAGTATGCATGAATTTTTGGATCTGTAGAATGGCCTAGTCAGCATTATGTAATAGAGAATGTGTACTGGGTTCACTTACCATTAATGGGTGTAAAGAAAATGTCTTCTTGATTTCTCCGTGACTGGCCTGATGTTCCTCACCAGCCCCCTTTCCTCTGGGTAGCAGTGTGTGTGTGTGTGTGTGTGTGCGTGTGTGTGTGTGGTGAGCCGGCAGGGTGAGGTAGGAAAGGGGGTGGAGATTTATGTCAACCCAGTAGTCTCATCTGTCTCTTTAAGTAACTTATTCTCAGCTTGGATTACTCTCAAAAATGCTCAGTCTTTCAGAGCCCCATTTCCTCCTCTTTTAATAGCCAAGGTGACATCTGAGTGTAGACGTGTAGCTCAAGGTAGTCAAAGGAGGCACGGTTCTAGGAGCTACGCTATGCTGCCTGGATCTTCTACGGAGCGGCTGATCTCAGCTGCTCCCTGGACTGAGAGTTCTTTTGGCATCTGCTGCTGAAGGCTGCAGCTGATGTACTTTGTAATTTATGGTGGGTTTTCTCAGTTCATCTGGGCCCAGGAATTTCTCCTGATGACTCCATCCTTCCTTAGTCGCCAGTGATGCTGCATCTCCCACCTGAGGTCTGACTGTTCTTCCCTAAAGGTTCCCAGGTCAGGTGTTTTGTTCTATGGCCCCCAGGTCCATGGCCATTTTGCCCTTACTTGGTGATTTTCGGCAAACTTTCCCCACCCCTCCCAGGGCAAGTGGGAGTTTTTGAGTCCGGCCATGCCACTTGGGGACAAAGCTAAATTCCAAGCCTGTCTCTATCTAATCTGCCCCACTTTTACTTTCATGTGACCACCTGTTAAGGGTTGAATTGTGTCCCACCCAAAAAGATATTTGAAGTCCTGACCCTCAGTATCTCAGAATGTGATCTTTTTGGGAAATAGGGTTGTTGCAGATGTGATAAGTTAAGATGAGGTCATGCAGGAGTAGGCTGGGCCCTTAATCCAGCATGACTAGTGTCCTTCTAAGAAGAGACACAGAGTCACAAGTGTGTGAGGGGAGGAGGCCATGTGACGACAGAGGTGGAGATTGAAATGCTGCAGCTGGAAGCCCACGAACAAATGCCAAGGGTTGCCACAACTGCAGGAAGCTAGCAATAAGCAATGAAGTTTCTCCTGTGCAGGTTTCAGAGGGAGCATGGCCCTGCCAATGCCTTGATTTTGGACTTCTAGCCTCCAGAACTGTGAGACAATAAACACCTATTGTTTTAAGCCCCCCCGTTTGTAGTACTTTCTTATAGCAGCTCCAGGAAACTAATACACCACCACAGGATAGAACTGGAATTTCCTGGGTCCTGTGAGAGAGCCACCTGCCAGCATCCCAAACAGGAAGCAGGACGGACCCTGTGGGTTGTCCTCACTCAGACATTGCCCCACCCTTCCCCCATCTCCATCACCTTGCAGCCCCTGGAGGTCAGGGCACACAGCTGACTGCCTGCTTTCCAGACTTTTGCCTCCCTCTTCTCCCAACAATCCAGCGGGACCAAAAGTGTCACTCTTTCCTAGCTTCCTTTTCCTACCTGACTCAGATCACCCTTTTCTCAAACACTATGATCAAATCCACCAGGCCTTACCTCTTGGTACGTTGAAGAAAACAAAAGAAAGAAAGAAATTTAGAAATTACTTTTCTCTCCAAAAAATATCTGGCTTTTTAGTCTCTTGCTTTGTGGCAGACTCAAATATCCCATTTGAGATGCCAGAAGCTGGCTATTGACCGTCTCATTGTCTTTACAATTCCAAGTCTCACATGCATCGAAGGCTCATCACGTGTAGCTGTGATGCAAAAAGCTCAGACTCAAATGGTGTTTGAGAACAGAGTGGTCAGTCACAGAGTTATTGCTCGATTACTTACCTTTTTGCAGACAACGTGTAACATGCTCTCTCCTCTCCTTGAGAAATGAAGAAAAAAGAAATCCTTAGCTGTACCATGGGGTCTTGGGGAATCAGGGTCAATACTTCTCCTTATAAATAGATCTTTTATCTGACTCATTTGGTAGCTTCAACATGCAATCTTACTGTGTGTTAATGGTCATAACGGTTTTAGTACTTACTGTCTGGCCATGTTCCTCCCAGGAACTCTGGAGTGGACATTACCGGTGGCCTTCAGCACTCATTGTCCTTTCTTCCTTTCCGACAGACTAGGATAATGTTTAGGTATCCACTCCTTCCTGACACAGTCCATGTCCTCAATGGGCTGATAGGTCAAAGGGTTATTACATAACTTTTTCTTGTGATTGGTTCTGAAATGAGCATGTGATCCAAATTAGACTGATCAATGAGCTTCTGCTAGAGATTTCCAGGGGAAAAACCTTCCTTGTCCCTAGGGGATGCTTCAGGAAGCAAGTCTCCTTCATACTGGAAGTGGAAGAAAAAAGCATGTATCCCTGATTGCAGCTGGCAGCTGTTTTGCAGTTATGAGGACAACTGTCCTTAGGATGAAGCCTGTGTTCAACAGAGCTCAGAGATGAAACGCATCTGAGTCCGTGAACTGATGCCCACTTCTCCGAGTCAATGACTTTCTATATGGTTTAAACTACTTTGACAGACTTGCAGTTGAGAGTATCCTAAAAGATTCAAACTTTAGTGGACGTTTTAGAGTACGTACAATATGGGGGGAAAAGCCACAGATCAGTGTAGCTTTTTTAGTCATTGATGCATAAATTTATTCTGCCTGGATGTTCTTGGAACCATGGAAAATTTGTTCCTTATATTTCTATTTCTAGTTACTTCACCTTTCTGTAGCATATCTTGGTAGACTCATCTGCTCACACTAAGAACTTAACATTCAATGTATGAGTTCAAAGAATGGCTGTTCCATGGTGTACTCCCAAGAAGAAGGTTTTTTAGCTTTAACATTATCAATAATGTATAGGTGCGAGAACAGAAACACCCAAAAGGAAAAGACTTGCTTAAGCCCACAAATTTCCATAATCTAGGTAATTGTCACAAACACAAATCAGTGTAGAACAATTCCACAAACATACAAAAGGCTGAGATTTTCTCTGATATGCTGGACCCAGAGTCTTAACTCTGTCAATACATTTCTACTTTAATAATATATGAAGATTCTTACACCATCAAAAGGAGAGATCTGTAGGGAGACATTAAGATGTTAGTTTCAAGAGATTCTCATCTTTTAGAACTTTTTTCTTTTCTTTTCTTTTCTTTTTTGCCGGGGATTGGGGGCTGCACCGCATAGCATGCAGGATCTTAGTTCCCCAACCAGGGATCTAACCCGTGCCCTCTGCAGTGGAAGTGTGGAGTCTTAACCACTGGACCTCCCGCCAGGGAAGTCCTAGAACTCTTAATGAAGCCAGGTGTAGTGGGAAATGCTTGTAGTAAAGTTAGATAAATAAGCATTTCCCATGGGAGGGATACACAAACTACATTTCTTCGTAAATAACCCCTGAAATGAAGATTTTTTTCACTTGAATGTTCTCAATTTTTAACTCATTTAAATCATTAGCCTATAAGAGAGCTGGAAAAGGAAAGGAAGGTTGAAATATAAGCAATTAGCTTCTCTTTGGTAGTTTTAAGAAGTTTAATTTAGGAAAGAGTTTTCTGGAATGAAATCTGGGTTACCTTTAAGGTCATCTTTGCCATCTCTCCTTAGTACGTTTATTATTACTATATTAATACCACATTAAAACTTAATACTTGATTGTCTTATTAAATAGTCTTTTAAATAAAGCCTCAAAACTAAGCCAGGCAGGTAAAACTGTCAACATGGTATTTGCTGACATTATCCAATTATTCAAAGGGATAAACCTGGCACATTAGGAATAAGTTTACTCACATACTCTTTATTCATGTCCAGAAAGTGTCATTTTCTGAGGCATTTGGGTAAATTTAAACGCCTGCGCCATTTTTCCTTCGTTTGCCTAAGCATTGTGGAATCTTGGCAGCTAAAACAAGAATTGGACGCTACATTTTCTCTCAAATTGTTAGAGTCAGAGCACAAGAAAGCGTGATAAAAGTAGAACAAAGGGGAACTCCTTAAAGCCCAACAGTAATGCTGTAAGTTTGCTCCATTGCCAGGGAAGGAATGCAGGAACTCTGCCATCCACAGTCTTTTGGCAGTTCTGAGCAGGGAGGTGTGGTCACGTCATGTGGTGAGGAGGTGGGAGTGGGGGCAGGGAATGAAGATTAGAGGAACCAGAACCCTCACCCTCTGGGAGAGACAGCCTATCATTGGGAGCAAGGCAGGCTGCATATCTGCAATTTCTAATTGTAGGCCTGATTCCAGCCAGAACTTGCTGGGTGGTTTGGAATCACCCTTGTAACTATTAAAAGTCCATTCACCAAGAATAACAAGTTGTTCATTATGGCCCTTTGAGGTTTCTGTTTAAAACTGGGAGGTTTGGGATAAGTAATGCTAACATAAATGTTGAAGCACTCGCAATCCTGGATAAATAGATAACTAACTTATTTATCTAAGCTAATGCTAAGTGAATGTAAAGCAACACAATCACCTTTACCTTATCAACACGGGTGGGGAAAAAAAACTAATCTGAAGATTTCCAAGGAATAAAAGTAGTAAATGTAAGGTAGTACAATGATTTAATTTAATTAATTTAATTAATTTGATGCTTGGCCCATACAGTGTACTTCCTTTGCTTTCTTTCACTGGATTTATTTATTCTGAAAGCAGATATTGAGGACCTCTGTACAATGGACTGAGCTGTGCTCTGAGTGAGCAAATCTGAATGAGTTATTGATTATAATCCTCCACACTCTTAAAAGGAGTAGTGCATAACACATGCTAAGTACTTAGTACTTTTTGAATGTTGAATGAATAATCCATAGCAAAAGATAAACCAGAAATCACTTCACCTACAATATTTTAATGATATTTCACAGAATATTTTCTTATTTACTTAAAGTTAACATTAAAATTCATTCTGTATATATCTGTTTGATGGCAAGGTAAAGACATTTGACTGTTAAAAATTGGTCAAGAAGGCACTAAATGAGTAATCAATGTACAAATAAAGAGCAATATATTTTGTGATTTCAAAGTATATCACAAACAATTTTCTTGAGCATGATTCTGCTAAATGAGAATGAGCTACTCTGTTTGGAGTGAATTGAAGGTTGACCTAAGGATCCTGTTAGAGCTCTAGTGAGACACTGCGTAAGAAAGTGCTTGGTAAAGTGCTATGAAACTTTTCATAGAGCACAGGGTCATCAGAATGGAAGCTGAAGTCAGACAGGCTGGAAACTGTCAGATAGTCCCAGGTCTGCTGCTGGCTGGCTGTATACCCTGGGGCAAGTTATTTCACCCCTGAAGCCTTAGTTTTCTCATACATAAAATGCAAAAGAGTACTATCTACCTTATGCATTTTTAGTGACTACAAAGTGAGCTAGTACACAGAAACATTTTAGCCCGGTGGCAGTTCATAGCAAGAACTTAGCATTAGCAAAATCATCATCTTCTGTTTCTTCATCATCATCATCACCAGAGCGCTTACTGCTCATCCTACAAAATGTCAAGATTGCCAAAAAAAAAAAAAAAAAGGAAAGGTAAAACAAAAGTAAACAAAAGTGCTGCTAAATCACATTCTTAGAGTCTCTCTCCTAGAACAATCTGCAAATTGGTCTCTCCAGGCTTGTCCTCCTCAGATAGGTGTTCCCAGCTTTCAAAGTGACCTTATGGACAGAAACCTGACCATATCACTCCTCTAATCTCTTACACAGTTGCCTGTTATCCACTGGGCGGAGTCTAGGTTTTTAGGGAGGGTCTTTCAGAACCGAGCCCCTGCCTGCCCCTTCACCCTCAGCTCTGACCAGGTAGACCAGATTTGATCAGGTAAATCAGCTACCTCCTGGTCAAATCCTACTGGGTTATGACTCAGTTAAGAAAACACCAAAAAAATGAGCAACTCAGCTTAGACTCTGTTACTTCTTGGGAAGCTACGTGCTTACCCATTTGTCAAATTGCTTTATAAATACACTATAATGTGAGCTCCTTATGGGTAGGGTCCCAGGGCTTACCATAGTACTCGGTATATTTTAGGCACTCCATAACTATTTCCAAATGAATGGCTGAATGAATAAATGAATACACCTCAGATAACCAGATGCAAAGTATAGATTTGTAGAGTTGCTGGAGCCAGTATAAGTACCTTATAAGGGACCAAAAAGTAACATTCTTTTCCCAATCAAGTTTGAAAATAATGAAAAGATAGGCATGGAAGTCTGGCAGAAGGAGATTAAAATGCCATCCTCATTACTGATAAAGATAACAAAGAAGGGCATGGCTTAGGTTCATGACAACAGCGGGCTTCCTAAAAGACTTACCCACCAGCCACAGCACAGCTTCCACTAGAAGACGTGCCTCTGCACAACTTAGAGGGAGAAGGAGCAGACCAAAATGTGTACTTCCTGAGGTCCGCTCGCTCCCAACTATGCAGCGCCAGTTTATTTCTTAAATGCACTAATGAAAGAGATGCTTCTTCTCTGGGACAAAGTGAGTCAAATAGGGGAGAGAGACAAAGAAGGTTGCAGCAACTGTTGTCAGTTGGACTTGTAAACAGGAGCCAAGGGAAGTTGCTGTGCTCCCATCCCCATTATCCTTATGTGCACTGATTGATTTAGATGCTGGTGATATTTCCCACAAGTGACAGGAAAAGTGGATCACAAAAATACCCCCAAATTATATATCAGTCAGTAGATTATCTTTTGACTTCCCCTCTCTAATTCCCCCTTTTTAGTTGATCTATGAACACAGATTGAATGATGTACTTAAACTTCTTACCAAGATTTTTAAATCGTTTTTGTTTCTAAAAGATTATACCTCCTCTTTTACTCAATTAATTCAATGAAACCTAACAAATATTTATTGAGACCCTGACAAGTGCCAAACACAGTAGAATATAAAGATGAGTGTATCATAGTGATCTTCTGGTGCTTACAATCTAGTCAGAATCTACTGGATCTTTTCTCTTAGACAGAGAAAAGGAAATGCAGTCACTTATGAAATCAAAATGAACAGAGAAAAATACTCCTTTTTTTTTTTCTAATTTCCAAATGTTCTGAGTAGTTAAGTGACTGTTTACCCAGAATTTAAGACATTTCTCTTCTATCATCAGCATTAGAGTCAAGATACTAGTGATAAAGTTCACAGAAACCTCTGGAGAGTCATTTATCTTCTCACATCTCATGCACATTGCCCCATCACGGAGGCCTGCAATTGGTAAAGAGAGGAACTGGGTGAGAAGGTTTGGACGGATTGTTCAAATCCATCATCACCACTGGAAAACAACTCAAACTAGGGGATGAATGATTTCACCTCCCTGCATGAAGGCATCAAAGTTACTCCTGTCCTCTCTTATCTTCCTGGATCTTCCATTGTTCTTTTGTTTAAAAAAATGTTGATATCTTGTATTTCTAAGAATTTTGTTTTTTTATTTAACTAGATTCTAGAAGACTACCCACATTATTTTACTAGATCTTAAACTCACAATAGTTTTTAAAAAATTCTGTTTTGTTTTTATCTCATTTTGTCTTACATCTTATCACCAACTGGCAGAACTAGTCAAAAGAAACAGGGATTATAAATGATTCTAATTCCTAAGAGATAGAGTCAGGGTCTACTCTCAACTTCAACTGTTTAGCCAAACCATATGAAGAAATGTGTAATTTGGAGCAGGCCTCCATGGTCTCAGGATTGTTCCTTATTGCCAGAAGAGCAGCTTCTTTTCTTTCTCCCACTTCCATATCTCTATTAGATTAATAGCAGGAGCACAAAGTAATTTGTAAAGGAAATTGCCATTTTCACTTTGGAATAGCTTGGCAGCATATACTGCATGAGGACAAGCAGGAAAACCAGGGCTGGTATTTCTGCTTGGAAAAAAAGAGAATGACATAGTTAAAGCTATCAAAAATTATTTACTTGAGATGCATTTATGAAATAGCATATGGATTCATAGCAGTGATTAAAAATAAATAAATAAATAACTATATATATAACTTTGGGGGCACATATAAATCTTTTGTTTCTAAACATCACGAATAAGGAAAATAGCAAAAAGAGGCAACACATCCCAGCGTATAAGAATATCACTGTCTACATGAAGGGCTATAGGATCTTGGGCAACTAATTATACTTCTATGCCTTTTTTCTAGCTTTGTAAAGAAAAAAGGAAAAGAAAGTCATCATGACATGGTTTTTAAAATCTCTATTCCTGTTCAGATAGGATAAATAAAAGGAAACGGTAAACAGTAGAATCACAAATCTTGAAGGGACTTCTCCAAATCATTTTGCATATGCATTTAAAAAAATTTAATGTATTATTTAATAATGACCCAATGGAAGGTATATTAAACATTCAACAGATTTTAGAAGAGGATTTCATGTACTAAAAAAAAAGTCATTACTGGGCTAAAAAAAAAGTCAGATAATATTCACTTAATAAAATATACAGTGTTCGTTTTGTTTTTTCTTTGCCCAAAGCATTTTGAAGCCATGAAGGAAAATGGGATATTCCCAGGAATAGTGGCAAGCACATTTCTGGGGTCGATAAGCTAGAAGGGGATCTTTGGCAAAAATTTTCTTAGAGCTGTCAATTTAAATCCATCTGGAGAAGCAATCAGTAATCCTGTAATAAAACCCTGGCTCTATAACATACCACTGTAATGCCCCATGTAATGCTCCATTTTTATAGTATGTTTATCCTGTATTTAATATGACCCAATACCTAGTATCGTTCAAAGATAAATTTGAATAAATGCTGATTATTTCATATGAGATATGAGAATATGCAGATAAGGATATCTATCTATATCTATCCATCTATCTAGCCAGATATATAGATAATACAGATGATGTAAATATAGATACAAATATAGACATGAATGTAGGTATAGATGTACCCCAGGTTAAAAACATAGTTAAATTCAAGTTGGGGATAGATAAATTCATAAAGACTAATTCACCAGTAAGATGTTGCATTACCTACCAACATTCATATTAGGTTGGAAGGCCCAGAGTTAATTATTAGGGCATCTCATAGATAGCATGAACAGGCTGTGTCAGAGGGAGTTATTCCCTCCAATTCTGGGATGGACAGAAATAGAGAAGATCTGTGGTGCTGTTTTCCATGATGTTGGCTCAGGAGTCTTGCCTTTGACTGCAGTCTTAGCTGTGAGCTCTGCCCAGGTGGACCACATCTCTTGTCTGATCCTTGCCAGAGAAAGGACCCAGAAGTCTTGCTCACGTACACCTTCAACCACTGCCAACAGCTACCACAACTCCCATCACAATTCAGCTCTTTCTACCAACTACACATTAACCTATATGGAATCATCATCTTTCCCCGAATCTTCAACTGTTTCTGTTAACGATACTGTTTGCTTGTATTGGTATGGAATTTGCAAACTTAAAATGTTTTAAAGTTTTTATTAAAGAAAAAAAACGAAGAGTACCAAAATGTAAAATTATACAAAGTACTCAAATATTTTTAAGACCATGCCACCCCACACCCCTACATTCCCAGTCCCCAGAGGAAAACAGCATGAATTTCAGTGTTTCTTTTCTTTTCTTTTTTTTTGCAGTTTTCATATTTATTATTTATGACATGCATTTTATTACTAAAATGTAATAATGTAGATGATCAACAACTCTGAAAAAATCACGTAAGTTCTTCCCAAATAGCCTTTAATTCAGTCTTTCTTTTCTGACACTTAGGCATTTCTTCTGCTTTTAACAAAAGATGACATTATGCATATTGGTTCATAACTTTCTCTTTTCACTTGAAATGTATTCAGGTCAGTTTATTGAGATTTACTCACATGATTCCAATACACAGATATACCATAGTTTACTTAACCATTACCTGACTGATGGTGATTTCGGTTTTTTAACGTTGTGCTATCACAAACAAGGCTGCAGTAAATATCTTGGCACATATAATTTTAAGTACTTTTGCTATCACTTCTTTATAAGATAGATTTTTAGGCGTGACATTGCTGGATCATAGGGTATCCCACGTGAATAATTTTTAATAGATGCTGTCACAATTTTGTTGTCAGTTTTGGATTCTCTTGTCCTTTATGCTTCTCCTTTGTAGACTCCAACTCAAAGTCTATGGAAACTTCCTTTGTAATATCATCCTGCCATTTAATCCAGACCTGATATCACCCTGACTACATTTTTAAGATACTATTTAGACCCTAACATGCTTAGACACTGACTTTAGCTTCCTAAGTGATTTTTCTCTATCTGGTTTCTCATTCTACACATTAGAGCCATATTAATCTTCTCAAAAATTGTCTTATGTATATCACATCTCTATAATCCCCATTGCCTAAAAAATAGACCTTAACCATGCATTCAGTATCCTTCATAATCATGTTTCAATTTTTCTCATTTTATCCTTATGTCTCCTATTTAAAAATTTGAGAGTGAGGGAGGGATTGGGAGAGAGATCTACCATGAACCACAAACTCTTAGGCACTTTACATGCCTTAAGTATTTTAATAGTCATATCAGTTTCAGAAGAAGGGAAACTGATGGATTGGGAAGGCAATTTACTCCCTACCCCAGAGCTGTAGCATCTAGAGTTGTGGTTTGAAATTTAGTATATCTGACAGCAAAATGCATGTTCTTACTATCACACTCTATTTGAATTCAATTCAGTAAATATTTATTTGACATATACTCCATGTAAAACACTTTGTTATGTGCTAGAGAGCATTAAACATTTAAAAAACATGGAACATAACTGACATTTAATCATGATGCCTGCCTCTCTGGCAACAACTCCTTCCAGGCAGTGAGCTTCCTGCCAGGGGACCTGGTCCCTGGCAATAGCTGATTGAAACAAAGGTAGGCACCTATTCTGGTGATCTATTGCTACCTAACAAGCCACCCCAAAATGCAGTGGCTTAAAACAATGACAATATTTATGATGTTCACAAATCTGCAATTTAGGTAAGTCTCAGAGGGGACATCTTGTCTCTGCTACACTCAGCATCAGCTAGAGTGTATTGAAGGCCAGGAATGGGAATCATCTGAAAGTTTGCTTACTCCCTAGTCTAGAGGTTGGTGCTAGCTGTCAGCTGGGTCCTCGGTGGAGACTGTCACCTGAAATACCTTCTCTGTAGTCTTTCTGGCTTGGGGCCTGGGTTCCAAGCACAAGCATCCCTAAAGGGCCAGGCCAAAGCTGTTTTGCCTGTTAGGACTCAGCCTTGGAAAGTATCCTTTAGTATTACTTCCACTGCAGCTATAGGCCCACACAGATCCAAGGGGAGGAAATGTAGACCCCAACTCATGATGAAGGACTATTGACATCACCTTGTAAGAAGGGCGTGTGGGATGGTGCTGCCCTCGTTAGAATACAATCTGCCACAGCACCCATGGATGTGCCAGTGACCTGTCGTAGGAAAATAATCCAGGACAATCAAATTCCCTTTCAAGTGAATATAATTTACGAATAATTTAGAGACTAAAATAGCTGCTGGAGATTCATCTGGAAGGACATAACAGAGAAAGAGGAGGAGGACATGATGGGGCATGCATTCACTGACATTATGGAGCAGTAGACACTAGGAGTAAAAACCCAAGTCTTATTCACTTTCATGTGTATCCTCAACAGAGTACAGTACAAACACATAGTAGGGGCTCATGTGTGTCACATGAAGACATACATGAATGACTGGAAAGAGGGGACACAAAAGAAGGGATAAGTTTGGAGAGGAAAGATGAGATTCTATTAGAAATATGTTGAGTTTAAGGTTCCAGCTGTAGCTCCTCACTGAGATATCTAACAAGCAGTTAAAAAGGTGGGTCTGTGGTTCAACAGAGAGAGCAAGAGTTAGGAAGAGGGCTTAGGAAGCCATGGCCAAGGCCAAACTTTGGCTGAATGAGACTGTCAAGGAGGAGCATGTAGAGGAAGACAGATGAGTAAAGCTCAAGCAAAATAATGAGTGATTAATGTGATAGGCTTTAAATCTGAGTCAGATTTAATGTCTGTAATACCTGCTTCACCACTTTCGATGTATTTTCTTAGGTTTGGCTACTTAATCTCTCTGTTCCTCAGGATCTTTTTTTAAAATTAATTAATTAATTTATTTATTTATTTTTGGCTGCATTGGGTCTTGGTTGCTGCACGCGGGCTTTCTCTAGTTGCGGTGAGCATGGGCTACTCTTCGTCGCTGTGCGCGGGCTTCTCATTGCGGTGGCTTCTCTTGTTGTGGAGCTCAGGCTCTAGGCGCGTGGGTGCGTGGGCTTCAGTAGTTGTGGCGTGTGGACTCTAGAGCGCAGGCTCAGTAGTTGTGGTGCACTGGCTTAGTTGCTCCGCGGCATGTGGGATCTTCCCAGATCAGGGCTTAAACCCGTGTGCCCTGCACTGGCAGGCGGATTCTTTTTTTTTTTTTCCCCCACGCTCTGTGCCCTCCTGGTGCAAGGCGTGGGGCTGAGAACAAAGCGGGTGTTTTAACCACCATTCACTATGTGAACTATTTATTTATTATTTATTTTATTTTTGGATGTGTTGGGTCTTCGTTGCTGCATGCGGGCTTTCTCTAGTTGCAGTGAGCGGGGGCTACTCTTAGTTGCAGTGCGCGGGCTTCTCATTGCAGTGGCTTCTCTTGTTGCGGAGCACGGGCTCTAGGCGCGTGGGCTTCAGTAGTTGTGGCGCGCAGGCTCAGTAGTTGTGGCACACGGGCTTAGTTGCTCCGCGGCATGTGGGATCTTCCCGGACCAGGGATCGAACCCATGTCCCCTGCATTGGCAGGCGGATTCTTAACCACTATGCCACCAGGGAAGCCCCTCCTCAGCATCTTATTGAAGCATTGTTATAAATAATACAAACTACTCACAGGACTGTGGATTACCTGGTATAATGCCTGCAAAGAGCTTAGAACAGAGCCTGGCACATAGTCAGCAATCAATGTATATTAATTACCATAACTCTTCTCAGTTTTTTTTTTTTTTTTCATCTAAAGTTCAGGAATAAGCAGAGGAAGAGCCAGAGAATCACACTGGGCATGAAGGCTTTATGAAACCTTGTGTAATAGTCCTAATGAATAGCTGTGGTTACATTTATTACTGAGTTGCCAAGCATCAAAGAGTTGCTGACTGTTAATAACTAAGAGGGGGTGACAGGGTGAGTCATATTCTCTAGACCAATATTTCATAAGGTCTGTGCTTTTGAGCGTGCTGTAGTAATATATGTTGCATCAAGAAAAAAAAGTATGTTCTATACTCAAATAAATTGGAGAAATGCTGAGTTAAAATTAAATAGACTTTTCTTAAATGTATATGCCAATACGAGTTACGGCTGGCTAAGAAGGAGATATAGAGAGCAACATTTCCCCAACTCTTAGGTTTTTATAGGGATCATTCTGCTAAACCAATGTGTAGAACACAACTTCTCAAAGTTAGTCAAGGAAAAATCTCTTGGGAAACTTCTTAAAAATACATATTAGAGGATCCACCTCCAGAGATTCTGATTAGAAATTCTGGTGTAGGTTTAAGGAATCTGTATTTTTTTTAAAAACTCCCAGATGTCGCCTTGCCTCCAAGCAGCTCCGAAGAGTAACTGACCCCTCCCACAACCCCCTTCTCTCTTTCCAACCTATTCTGCGAAAAATGGCTCCCACAAAGAGGGGTAGCAAAAAAAGGGGGGGGGGTAATTCTGCCACCAAGGAGATGACTAGAAAATAGAAGATCAACATCCATAAACACTTCCATTGAGTCGATTTAATGAAGCATGGACCCCAGGCACTCAAGGAAATCTGGAATCTGCTCTTTATAAACAAACAAACCAACAAAAACAAAAAACCTTCTTTGGGAACTCTCAATGTCATTATTTACACTAGCTCAAGAAAGCTATCTGGACGGAAGGAATAAGGACTCTCCAATAATATATCTGAGTAAGTTATCCAGAAAGCATAATGAGAACAAAGATTCATCAAACAAGCATAGCATAACCATTATCTACATACCTGTTACGCTTTCAAACACCTTCAGACAGTCGACTGTCAATGTGGATGAAAGCTAATGATTTGATTATCATAAAATTTAATTAGGCAAAAGTAGTTGTAGGCTCTACGTATAAAGAAATTCAAGGGGCTTCCCTGGTGGTGCAGTGGTTGGGGGTCTGCCTGCCAGTGCAGGGGACACGGGTTCGAGCCCTGGTCTGGGAGGATCCCACATGCCGCGGAGCAACTAGGCCCGTGAGCCACAATTGCTGAGCCTGCGCGTCTGGAGCCTGTGCTCCGCAACAAGAGAGGCCGCGATAGTGAGAGGCCTGCGCACCGCGATGAGGAGTGGTCCCTACTTGCCACAACTAGAGAAAGCCCTCGCACAGAAACGAAGACCCAACACAGCCATAAATAAAAAAATAATAATAAATAAATAAATAAATAAATAAAAAGAAATTCAAGGAACATCCCTGGTGGCGCAGTGGTTAAGAATCTGCCTGCCAATGGAGGGGACACGGGTTCGAGCCCTGATCTGGGTAGATCCCACATGCCGCAGAGCAGCTAAGCCTGTGCGCCACAACTACTAAGCCTGCACTCTAGAACCCTAGAGCCACAACTACTGAAGCCCATGTGCCTAGAGCCCGTGCTGTGCAACAAGAGAAGCCACTGCAATGAGAAGCCCGCGCACTGCAAAGAAGAGTAGCCTCCGCTTGCCACAACTAGCCCGCGTGCAGCAATGAAGACCCAATGCAGCCAAAAATAAATAAATTAAATAAATAAATTGATTAAAAAGTATGTAAAATAAAATAAAAACAAAGAGAAGTAAATCTAACGAAAAAAAGAAATTCAAATTACCGCCCCATGGAATTACTGGTAATCTGACAAATTTCTAAGAATTCCTAACAGAACTTTGAGGCAGTCAGATTACACTTTTTAAACCTACTTAGAACTCATATCTAACACAATGGGGATATTTGTGCTCTCTGTGTGCCTGTTTAAAATTTAATCTAGGAAAAAGCTCCCTCACTGAGATTTATTTGAAGATCAAAAGAGACCTGAGAATATGCTGATCTAAGAGATATACTGTTAAATCTAATTTAAGAGAGAGTGTCTGAGACCATTTGGAAACAAGACAGTTTTTTCTTGTGAACATCCTAACTCAGAAGAATTTAGCAAAGAGTGAATGGTTATATATATTTCTACTTTTACAGTCCGTTTTAAAACTTTTATGGTAAAAATAAAATAAGATAAAAGCATAACATCACTTCCAGGCATCTCTTTACCCACTCAGGCAGTTAATCATTCTATATGTCTGACAAGACAGCATTTGGTTGCGGTCACTCTCTGCCTTTTCCAGCACCCTTGGTGCAGAGGGGATGGAGTAAGGATAAATTAGCCTGTGAGAGGCCACCCATGCTGCACTCTTCCAGACTGGAAGAAGATAAAGAGACATGACCATTAAATGCAACACATGGTCCTATGTTAGAGCCTATAAAGAATATTATTGGGACAATTGATTAAACTTGAATGGAGTTTGTGAATTCAGTGTTCGTCAATGATAATTTCCTTATTTTGATCCTTATGTTGTGGTTATCTGGAGAATGTCCTAAACTATTCAGGAGTGATGGGCACCACATTCAAAACTTACCCCCAAATGGTTTCAGAAAGAATGTTTCTGTGTTATTCTTGCAGCTTTTCTGAAGTTATTCTGAAATTGTTTGAAATTATTTTAAAATTAACATTATCTTTAGCATTTAGAAAGAATACATTCATTTTATCGTTTGTGTTAGTTTATCGTTGATTTTCTCAGGTTCTCTAGGTAAACTACCAAATCACCTGAAAATAGTTTTACTTCTTTTAAGCAAATTCCTGTACCCCTTATTGTTTTCTCTTTTTAAATTCTGCTGGTTAATAACCCCAGGACAGTGTTCAATAGTAACAGAGATAGTGGACATTCCTGACTTTTTCCTAATCTTATTAGAAATTCCCCTAATATTACCCCATTAAACACAATTTGGGCTTTAAGAAATATGCATCATTTCCTATTTTCTTGAGCAATTTTTTTTTAATCAGGAAGCATCTTTCAAGAGCTTTTTCTTCATCTAGGGAATAATCATGTGATTATTACTCTTACATCTACTAATGTCATGCTCATATTAATAGATTTCCTAATACTGAATCATCCTTGCATTCCAGAAATGACTCCCACTTGCTCATGGTACATTATCTTAATGTGGTATTGTGTCCTGTTTTTAAATTTTTTTTTTTTTTTAAACTTTGGGTTTATTTATTTATTTATTTATGGCTGCGTTGGGTCTTCGTTTCTGTGCGAGGGCTTTCTTTAGTTGCGGCAAGTGGGGGCCACTCTTCATCGCGGTGCGCGGCCCTCTCATTATCACGGCCTCTCTTGTGGCGGAGCACAGGCTCCAGACGCGCAGGCTCAGTAGTTGTGGCACACGGGCCTAGCTGCTCTGCGGCATGTGGGATCTTCCCAGACCAGGGCTCGAACCCGTGTCCCCTGCATTGGCAGGCAGATTCTCAACCACTGCGCCACCAGGGAAGCCCTAAATGTTGTTTTTTTTTTTAATCAGTCATCAATTTTATACACATCAGTGTATACATGTCAATCCCAATCGCCCAATTCAGCACACCACCATCCCCACCCCACCGCGGTTTTCCCCCCTTGGTGTCCATACGTTTGTTCTCTATTAAATGTTTAATCTAGTATTTTTGCATTGATATAGGATGATTGCTTGTAAACATATTTTCATGTTAGAATCACATTCCTCTGTACTCTTTTTGGCAGAACAACCTCCATGAAACGGGGCTTGGTGGTAACAGAAATGATGTTGGAGGAGGTGTCAGGGAGAGATGGAGAGACCTGGCATTAGAGTCACACAGACCTTTGAGAGGTTTCTGGCCCCCTCCCCTTACTGACTGAGTGACCTTGGAGAAATTATTCCTGCTCTTCTACCTTCTATTTCCTCATCTGTCCAATAAGAGAACCATGGGTTGTGTGAGGACAAAATGATGTCTATAAAGACTCCCGTACAAACATACATAGATACAGAGAACAGAGTAGTGGTCGCCAGAGGAGAAGGGCACGATGGATGAAGGGGGTCAACTGTATGGTGATGATGGAAACTAGACTTTTACTGGTGAGTGCACTGTAGCGTATACAGAAGTCAGACTATAGTGCTGCACATGAAACTGATATAATGTTATAAACCAATGTTACCTCAATTAAAAAAAAATACCAGTACAATGTCTGGCACAATGTAAACCCACATAAACATTGGGATATTTTACTATAAAGAATTATTTTTCTTCTGCTGCTTCTCATATTATGAAAATAAAAGTAGTGTTAGGATATATGTAAACAGATATCATAGTTTCCTCAGGAGCCACTTAGTGCCTCAGCTTAAATGGTCCCCAGGATTCTGCTATGATTACCAAGCCCAGAGGAGATTAAGCAGACCGGCTTAGTGAGCCAGCTTTGTATTTTGTCCCTTCTTTTATAGTCACCCCATTCCAGACTAGAGGTTCGACGTAAACAGTAAGTGCCATGTGGGGGACAGGGTGGGGGACTGTGAACTGAATGGAAAAGGAAGATAAAATTTCTTGAACCCCTACTACATGCCAGGGGCTAATTTAGGTCTATTTGTAGTTAATAGGTGAGGAAAGCTGGCAGGTAGCGTCAAGATCTCAAAACCTGAGAGAACCAGCTTGGGGGTAGGGGTGGGTGTCGTCTCTCTATCTAAGAGTTGAGATTAGCTTTTGTTCTTTTCTTCTTACCCATAACCTCTCCAAGCAGAGGAGAAGGGAAAGATTCATTATCTCTGAGTTGAGCTCCTGGCTACTTAATCTCTTAGTCAGTGTTCTGAGCCTGGGGAAATCTCTCTGTACGGGGCTATGGTCATGCTTCTCGGACTCCTGAGTGTGGAGAGGGTAAGGAGAGTGCTAATTTATTGATGCGTTTATTCTACATCTCTTTATTAACTCCGAGATGAAAAGGCTGTCTACCACTCTAAGACTGGTAGATAGATAATTGTGGGCGTGCTGGGGAGAAAGAGGTTGGCCTAAAGACACTGGCATTTGTGCTGAACCTAGAAAGTTGAAGCTAAATAGAAAAACAAAACCTGTGGAAGACAGCATAGTGCAGGTACTAAGAAACAGGCTCCAGACTGACCCAGACCGGGGGCTACATTTTATTTCTTTCTTGTTGTTGACCTTGAACAACTTCCTTATGTTTTCTGAGCTTTAATTGTATTGTCTGTAAAATGAGGGAAAAGGACCTAATATATATGGGTTCATGGTGAAATTAAAGGAAATGATGCAGGGAAATCACTTAGCCTAGCGCCTGGCATGTGAGTCTTCAAAGATAATGGCTGTTATTATTATCTGGTCTTCAGTAGTGTTCCTCAGTCTTGCCTTTGTCAATAGTCCTTTCCTCAAGTTTCTTTTTTGTTTTTTAAACAGCTTACTGAGATATGATTCCCATAACCATACAATTCATTCATTTAAATTGTAGAATTCTGTAGTTTTTAAATACATTCATAAAGTTGTCCACAATGTATATTAGAACATTTTCATCAACCCCCAGAAGAAACCCACCGCCCATTAGCAGTCACTCCCTACCCCTCCTCCACTACTCCCCACAACGAGCTCTAGGCAACCACCAATTTATTTCTGTCTTCATTTTCTGTATAGACTTGCCTGTTCTGGACATTTCCTATAAATGGAATCATACAGTATGTGATCCTTTGTGACTGGCTTCTTTCACTTAGCATAGTGTTTTCAAGGTTCATCTATGTCAGACCATGTGTCAGTACTTCATTCCTTTATATGGCCACATAATATTCCATTGTACAGATATACCATTTTATTTTACACATTTTATTTTACACATTTTATTTATCCATTCACCAGTTGAAGGACATCTGAGTTGTTTCTACTTTTTGGCCATTATGAATAGTGATGATATGAACATTTGTATTCAAGTTATGTGTGAACATGTTTTCATTTCTTTTGGGTATATACCTATGAGTGGAATTGCTGGGTCTTATTGCAGCTCTGTGTTTAATCTTTTGAAGAACCGAGAGACTGTTTTCCCAAGCGGCATTTTACATCCCCACAAGCATGTTATCCTTTCCAACATGTGATATTATCTGTCTTTTACATTATAGCCAGTATAGTGGGTGTGAAGTGGTATCAAATTGTGGTATTGAAGTGCTTTTCCCTAATGAATAATGTTCAGCTTCTTTTCATGTGCTTATTGGTCATGTGTATATCTTCACTGGAGAGATATCTATTCAGATTCTATGAGCATTTTGAATTTTAAGTTTTTTTTTTATATTCTAGATACAAGTCCCTTATCAGATATATGATTTGTAAATATTTTCTCCCATTCTGTGGGTTGTGTTTTTTCTTTCTTGGTATTATTTGTAGCACAAAAGTTTTTTAAGCTCCTTTTTAATGTAACTTATGGAAGTCTATATTTCAGCATTTAGCTCCTACAAAAATATTTCAGTTGGTAGACTTTCAATGGAAGAGTTGGTCTTGTACTTCACTGACAAGAGTGAAGCCCTCAGTATGTAAAAATCCTGTGTTCTTAACTCTTTCCGTCACACAGCTCTTGATCTACGTAGGTATCTATCCCCCTCTCCTTTCCTTTATTCATCCTCTTGAAATGAGGAATATATATCCTAGTCAAGGCCAACCCTCCAACTGTAGGATGACCTCGTCCCCTCCATCTTCTCCCAGGAACTTTAATATTTTAATAAAATATTAAAAAAAAAATCTGCATCCTCCAAATATACATCTCCAGCCATGGCCATGATCTCTACCCTGCCCTTCACTTGGATGATCTACAGATATCCCCCAACTCAACATGTCCAAAATTGAATTCCCCTCCTCACGCCATACCTTAGAGTCATCGTGAAAATCAAATGAGAAATATTTGGCATAGTAAGTACCAAACAAATGGGAACCCTAACATGATGGCGGGACCACACCGTCTCCTGAGGCAGCCCTGAGTCTGCAGAGAAAACTGGACATATGAGAGCTGTGCGAGGTCTGACTTAAAGTCAGGAGCTCCATGGGGAGCTCTTAAGAGCAAGGACATTGGTTTCCTTTTCTATAATATAAGATTTTGTAAAACTTAAATGATATAATAAAGACAAAGTACCTAACATGCTGGTAAATAATAAGCATGGGATGAAAAATAGAAAATAAGCACCAACAAACCCCAAGCAGAAACTATGCTGAAAAACTGATTCTTCTCTTTGCCTAAATATTGCCCATTGATTGTCTGCCAGCATCCTTTTTTTAAAAAAAATCTCTAATTATTTTATCCAAAAGTGTGCTTTTGTTGGTGGTGGTTGGTGGTGGTTAGTGTTGATGGTGTGAAAGTTTTGTCATCCTAAAGGATAGTCAGTGGTGGGAATATAGGATGACCCAGGATATCTGTTTTTCAATTTCGACAGCAGTTAGTGTTTCCCAGATGTTAGCTCTGCTGACCTTCAGCTTTCAGAGGTCACCTCAGCTTCCAGCTTCCCACTCATGGTATCTCTCTTTTCTTGCTGAGCACAGGCTGGCATCGATCCCAGTTTCTCCTTTGAGATTCAGCAGAAGATCCTGATGGAGGAGAATAATGCCCAGAGAGAGGAGCCCAAGGAGGACAGAGCTGGTGACGGGCAACATGTCGTGAGATCTCCCTTCACTTCATCCTCAGAGGTTTTCAGTAAATATTTATGAGTACCTACTCTCTGTGATGCATATTGGGAATGACCTGGCATTTCCCAGTATAAACCCAGGAGTCCAGCAAACACCCGGAAGATAGGCTGAGGCTGTCAATTCTAGCCTGGAGCTTTGATCATGTGCTTACTTACCCCACTGAACACGTGCTGAGGTTTTGTTTGGACCAGATGCTGAGTGACAGGCAGGCCAAAGCAGCTGATGTGGAGACGTCTTTTCCAGTGACTCATCAGTCATTCAAAGATCAAGATGCACACAAAAAGGGGTGGGGTGGGATGCAGAGAGAAAGGCATGAAGTTGTAGGTGCTCTAGAAGAGCAGCTGATCCTGCTGTCTCCTTGCAGGGTCGGGGATGAGGCTGCAACTCAGTAGCTCTCCAATTCACAGGGCTCACAGCGCTGGTTGTAATCTTTGTAATGTGTTCCCCAGCATCAACAAAATAAATAGATGCATAAAGTGTGTATTTTCCTCATTATTTTTTAATATGCATCAGATGATCAGGTTACCAGGGGACGGGGAGGGGGTGCTCAGGGATGTGCTGGGGACCTGGTTTAGTTGACCTCACCAGGATTAGCTGATCATCTCTGCACTGCAAAGTCCTCTTCTAGTAAGGGAGGCTGATTTCAAGCTAGATTTAATTTTTCATTTACTTATTGTGCTACATTTTAGACACAGGAGTTAAAATAGAAAGCTCCTGGGTTAGTGAAGTTTCTCCAGAGAAACAGAACCAACAAGAGATGTATATGTATATAGAGAAATATATATATATATATTCATATTTTATATAATAGAGAGACAGAGAGAGAGAGAGTGCTAGAGATAGAGGTAGAGATAGAGAGACGGAGAGAAAGAGAGAGAGAGAGTGAGAGGGTGGTTTAAGGACTTGTCTTACATAGTGGGGGCTGGCAGGGCTGAAATCTGCAGGGCAGGCCCGAAGGCTGGCAATTCAGGCAAGATCTGATGCTGTAGTCTTGAACACAGGTTCCGGGGGACACGCTGGAAAGTGATGTAGTGTTTCTATGTTAAGATCTTGAGAATTCCTTCTTCTTTGGGAAACCTCTATCTTTGCTCTTAAGGTCTCAACTATTGGATGAGGCCCAGTCATGTTATGAAGGGTAATTTGCTTTACTCAAAGTCCACTGATTTAAATGTTAATCATATCTAAAAACACCTTCACAGCAACATCTAGTCTGGTGTTCTACCAAAAAACTGGGCACCATAGCCTGGCTGAGTTGCTATAAAATTAACCATCACAGCCCTCTAACCTGAGGGAGTTTATGTCTTGAGCAGAGAGAGATGATAAAACAGAAAATTTGCAATCCAATAACATGAAGTACTTTAGCTCCTAACCAAGACCGGGGTGGAGTTAGGAAAAGCTTTCTGGAATGTGTGATTCCTGTACTTACTATTGCTGTTTATGAGGAAAGAGGTGAACGAATATGACACTTGTGAATAACTGCAAGTCGTTTATGATGATTGAAATGTCCCCTCCTTGCAGGGAGAGGGCAGAGGAAACAGTGAACTACTAGTTAGGAAAATAACCTGGAGTAACCAGATGACTTACTTTTTTGTTTATTTGTTTAATGCTAAAACAAGGATTCTGGATTTATTTTATCTCACGTCTTGGAGAAGTCACTGAAGAATTCTTAAGCGTTGAAGTGATGAAATTAGATTTTCAGTATTCAAGACCAATTTATGTAATTATTCAACAAATAAGTTATGGTATCTGTCACATATGAAGTACTGGGGGAGGCACTGGGCATATAATGGTAAACAATGTAGAAGTTCCTTGACCTCACAAAGCTTAGAATTATAGGGGTGGGGGAGGTGAGGGAATGAGGGGAGAAAAAAAGACAAATAAAATAATTACAAATTTTAATTTGTGTTATTGAGAACAGAGTCTTGATTTAGAAGCTTATCATTCCAATGTCTGCTTACTCCTGTCATCCCCGGCCATCACATCCCTGCCATAAGTGCGAGCTTCAAATACTGAGTAACCCCTCAGCAACTGCCCTGTACCTCATTCTGTCCTTTCTTGTACTGAAGGTGGGAGCAGTTCGAATGGAAAACAAGGGATTGATATTTCCAATAGGATCAAAGCATTCAACTATTTACAAAGTCATAGGGAATTTAACATGGATGCTAATAGCCCATGAGAGATAAAACTTTCTTTTGGAGACTAACTACCAGTGAATTATCCATTAGAAGTAATGTTGCCCTCCACCCATATGGATCCTTCAAAATTGTCTGTGTAAGGAATTCCCCACCTGGATCATCACTTTGATTAACTCAGGAGCCAGATAGGATGAAGGACAAAACTAGCTTGTGAGACAGGAAACCAATAAACCACATCAGGGCTTGTCTTGATAACATTGCCTATCAATGCTCAACAGACCAGAGGAATGAAGAGCATGGAGGTGACTTCCCGCCGCCAGCACTCCAGCTGTTGGGGTCCTCAGACCTTTTCAGGGCTTTTTGGAGAGGAACCAGTGGGAGAGCCACAGAAAGTTCTGCAAGCAGGGGTGGGAGAGAGGGAAGGAAATGCACTCTTTAATCACATCCGTATTTGCCTTCTTGACTAGCAAATTCATTTCAATACCTGTAACTTCCCTCTTGTGAGTTCTTGGGTTGATACACCTTCTATAAAGCTAACTTTTAATATTAACATTAAAGGTATAGTGTATCTATCTACCCACATTAAATTTCTGGAGATTCTTATGTCAACCTTATAAATATAACACTTATACTTTGGAGATCAACCTCTTGAGATGAACAATAAGAGAAGAACCTTTTGAATAGAATTTCTTTTTGTTCCCATTTGAGAAACCCAGTAAATGAATTTCGATTACCTTCTTTAGGCATATTTGTAACTCATAGAAATGCCTAGTTCTTGTGAATAGCCAGACATTCAAATGAGTCTAAAAGAACTGTACCAGTCATAAGCATCACTATCTGTATCTCAGAAATAAATGCTTCAAACAACCACTTAGAACTCTTTGAGCACTGATGCTAAATATCTAGTCAGAGATGGGTGGTATGTAATAATGTTTTACTAGCTCTCTTAACAACTCCCCTGAGAGAAATTACCCCCATAATGTGAAATATTTAAGAAGGTCAAGCACAGATGAATGGATAAAGAGGATGTGGCACATATATACAATGGAATATTAGCCATAAAAAGAAACAAAATTGAGTTATTTGTAGTGAGGTGGATGGACCTAGAGTCTGTCATACAGAGTGAAGTCAGAAAGAGAAAATCAAATACCGGATGCTAATGCACATATACGGAATCTAAAAAAACAGTACTGATGAACCTAGTGTCAGGGCAGGAATAAAGATGCAGATGTAGAGAACAGACTTGAGGACAGAGGGGAGGAAGAGGAAGCTGGGACGAAGTGAGAGAGTAGCATTGACATATACACACTACCAAATGTAAAATAGATAGCTAGTGGGAAGCAGCTGTGTAGCACAGGGAGATCAGCTAGGTGCTTTGTGATGACCTAGAGGGGTGGGATAAGGAGGGTGGGAGGGAGGTTCAAGAGGAAGGGGATATAGGGATATATGTATACATATAGCTGATTCACTTTGTTGTACAGCAGAAATTAACACGACATTGTAAAGCAATTATACTCCAATAATGATATTAAAAAGTAAATAAATAAAAAGGTCAAGCAAGTAGCCCTAAGTCCCTGGTGACACAACTGGTTCACTGGAATATTAAGTCACTGAATTTCCAGTTCAACACTTGACCATAATAGTCAAAAGTTACCTGTTTCATACTTATTTCTGTGAGAACTCAGGATCTGTAACTCTGGAGTCATCCAAAGATTAAAAAATAGATGGCAGTCAGGAGTGGGCAGAAATTCTGTATTTTAACTGGGTCCTTAGGTGAAAATTCAATTGAGCAGCTTTTTCTTGGACTGATAGCTTTGTTTAACATATTAGGAAACAGAATCTGGACCACTTTATTGGAGTGTTTAAATTCTGTGGCTGGAGCTCATCTTTCTCTTTCATCCTACTCCTATATAATCAGTTTCCACTTCCCACATAGCCACTGGCTCTTCCTGTATTTGTCAGGCAAGGAGGAGCCAGTGCAAGTTTAGAGCAAGGAAATGACATAATTAAAATGGTATTAGACATAAAATCTAAAATTCAAGGCCCCATCCCTTCCCTCCCCCCAAGTCCCCCCCCACCCCCAGCTCCCTCGATCTTATCTCCCAAGCCTCCCTCCATGTACTGTAGGTTCAGGCAGGCTGCATTACTCACCACTTCCCTAACCTGCCTTTACTGCCCAGCTGCTTTGTGCATGTTGTCTCCTCTGCTGGGAGGCTGTTCTTTCAGTATGCAGGCCACACACGTTGTCTTCCCTGATAGACTCATTGGGCAGAGATACTCCTTCTCTGAACTCCTTTGTATCATTTTCTTTAGATTTTGTATTCCATGATCACATTAGTTATATGCTAGGCAGTAAATTCCTTATGTATAGACACACAGTAAATGTCTTGTTTTATCTCCACTTCCCACCAATCCAGGCATATTGTGTGGAACAGAGTAGATGCTTAGTAAATCTGCCTCTGTGTTTAACATGCCTCATGATCTGAATCTTGGCCACTGCTCTGAGTTGTCAGAAGTCTCTAGTGCATTGAAGTCTGTATATACCTGGTACGTCAAACACTTATTCCTGTAAAACATGGCTCCAAAATAAATACATAAATTATAGTATAGAATATTATGTTATATTATATTATGGGGGAACTTGAATTCAAGGTATGAGATTACTGGAGGGATGGTGAAAGTCAGATGAAAGAAAAATTAAACAGGATCAACAGAGAAGAGAAACTGAGTTCCCAGCAATAGCAAGGATTACCACTGATAGAGCACTGCTTTTTTCTGTGATGAGCAGATAAGCTACAAAGAAAACTCCTTGTTTTAAATCTGCCATGCAGGAAAAGTAGACCAACTCAGGGTCCTCAGATGATTAGAAAAGTAAACCAGATAAACACAGCTGGGATAGGTTAATCTAAAGGGGATACACACACACACACACACACACACACACAGAGTATCCTTTTCCTGCCTGATTCCAATACAAACTCACAGAAAAAATTGGAGACAGATCAGAAAGAAACATTTTGATGCAGAAATTAATCAGATGTTCCAAATGTATTTAAATTATTCTCATAATTAGAGAGCCAGTCTTATAATAGTTTGAACATAAGGAAGCACATGGGGATAAATTTCCACTTTAATTTTGATTAATTTTCTGGTGTTAATTTGATGAGCTAATGTGTCATTTATACTTAATATATTTGAATATATATATATATACATATATATATATATGAGAACACAGAGTAAAATCCAAGTATCCAATAAGATTATTGGAATAAGAATGCATTGAAGGCATAAAAAAAGAGTAGGAAGCAAAAATCTTTAGTACAATAATTTAATAACTTAATTTATAGTAGTACAATTATATTACATTATACATTATGATATAGTACATTAAATTGTGTTACTATATATTAAAAATTATAATTTATAATAGTACAATAATTTAATAGTAAATTTGACACTGTGCTTCCTTAAAAACAGGATACAAAGGTAAATATTGGTTTACACAGTTTTCCTTAACAATGATTGCAAATCCAATGTGAAAACAGATGAAGGTATCTTTTCTAAGAAATGAAAGTACTTGGATTTGAGAGAGAAAATTTATCCTAGCACTAAATTCTTCTTTTTTTTTAACTTTTAAAATTTTATTATATATATATTTTTATTTTTGGCTGCGTTGGGTCTTTGTTGTTGTGCAGACTTTCTCTAGTTGCGGCAAACGTGGGCTACCCTTCGTTGAGGTGCACAGGCTTCTCATTGCAGTGGCTTCTCTGGTTGCGGAGCACGGGCTCTAGGTGCGCAGACTTCAGTAGTTGCAGCACACGGGCTCAGTAGTTGTGGCTCGCAGGTTTAGCTGCTCCATGGCATGTGGGATCTTCCTGGACCGGGGCTCGAACCCGTGTTCCCTGCATTGGCAGGCGGATTCTTAACCACTGCACCACCAGGGAAGTCCCTAGCACTAAATTCTAAAAGGAGTTTATGAAGTGGAACTCAACGTCTATAAGGCAGTACAACACAATGGTTGATGTCATTAATAACAGTTCCAGAAAAAGGCATATGTGGTTGGAAACTACTTGTTTGATGAGGACGTTATACTAAGTGAAAGCCAGGCACAGAAAGAAAAAAACTGCATGATCTCACTTACATGTGGAACCTAAAAAAGTGGATTACAACACATAGAAGGTAGGTGTGGAAAGGTGGTTACCAGGGGCAAGGAGGCGGGGCTGGGGGTGGGGGATGGGATGATGTTTGTCAAAGGGTACAAAGTCGCAGTTAAAGGATAAATAGGTCTAGAGATCTAATGTGACAGCATGATGATACTGTGTTGAATATTGGAAATTTGGTGAGAGCAGATATCAGGTGTTCTCATTATACACATAAAAAAGATAACTGTGATAAGGTATGTTAATTAGCTTGACTGTTACAATCATTTCATTACGTGTATGTCCATAAAATACTCATGTTGTCTATCTTAAATATATACTATTTTCATTAAAAAAGAAAAGAATAAAAAAAAAAATAAACTACACTTTTGAGTAATCCCTGGGTGCTATCTCCTGTGCAAAGAGTGGGCCTACATTATCACATTAATTCATAAACATATGGGTTGGGTGTTATCAGTCCCATTTTCCAGAATAGAAGTATGGTTCTCAGTGAGGGTAAATAACACACTCAAATTACCTGACTGGTAAAGGGGCTGAGTCAGGGTTTTAACCCAGATTTCCCTGACTCCAAAATCAATGATCTTTCCACTGCACTCTACAAATAAAAACTTCTTGATTCTTTTTATAGGCATAATATTAAAGATAACTTTAGTATAAACAGTTGTTCCACAAATTGGACTGGAGTTAAGAATGACCAAGTTAATAGCTTCAAAGATTTTTTAGGTTATTACTGCAGAGAGAGGAAAAGATGTACAGATTCTGGACATGAGCTAATCAAGTCCAACCAGCCATTTGGAAAACTAATTCCAAATAAAATAATCCATAAATAATTCATTATATTACTGTGTGCAACACTTCACCTTTCCTTAGCTGAGAGTGGTGGCTAAAGAAAAGTACCATCAGGTACTGTAACCACTACAGATCCTAGACAAGGGAACAGGGAAGGAAGTTCTGCTGTGTAGTTTACAACACAATATCCCTGGTGGACAACAGGGAATGGCAGACAGAGGTAGGTGTGGCTGGATCTGTGATTAAATAGGTGACTTTGTTTTAAAGAACCCAGGAAATGGAAAAAGTAGAAGGAAAGAGCTCATGTCTTTTTATTTTTTCTTTCTATTTAAAAAAATACCATCATAACTATAAAAAAATTCTGGTAATAACAATTATTGCAATAATAATAGGTGTTAAATTTTGAGCGCCTTCTATACATTTCAAGATGTTGGGGTCTGCTTTTCACATTTAATATAACCCTTGTACCTTGTTGATCTCTTCTATCTTCAGGCTGCCGTGGCATTATGAAAACTATTGAAAACCATACTAACTCATTGGAAGTGAGATGTTTTGCTGAGTTTAGTCACTTTAAAAAAAATCACATTAAATGAATACTCTTTGAGCCCCTTCCATGCATCAAGTCTTGGAGTGTGGTTCACGCAAATGTGAATAAAATGGCCTCTTCTAGCCTTCAAGGAGCTTGACTGTAGTAAAAGAGACAGAGATGTCAACAAATAAAACAAGAGGGTGAAGGAAGGTCAATGAGGATCATTTTTTTTCTGGTCTAGTAATTTGGAATTACTCATTATACAGATGTTTTCTCTGATATCATTCCTATTTAGAGAAGAGGTGGAGGGGAGTATTGAAGAGCATGAACTCTAGAACCAGGCTGCCCTGTGTCCAATTCTGCCTCTACAGACTTACTAGCTGAGTGACCATTTACTTCTCTGTGCCTCACCCTTTTCACTTATAAAATGGAAGTAGTAACAGTATTGACCTCAAAGCGTTGTTATAAGGATTAAACTAATTGAGACTGTAGTATATTTGGACGAACACTTGGCACATACAGTAACTATTGCTCTCAATAACTGTTAGCTATATTTTCTTAGATATGAATACAGTCACCCTAACTATGGCCATTCTAGGTGTGCTGTGTTGGTAAACATTCTCCTCAGAACCTTAGAGGGAGAACGACTGTCTCTGAGATGTCTGTCTAGTCAGGAGTCTTGCTGGTATTGTTCCAGGCCAGGAAATGTTTGCACCCATAGTGCTTTGGGTCAAACTCATTCATTTTTGAGCACCAACTACATGCCAGGCATCGTTTTAGGAGTACTGTGGCTATATCACTGGAGGGAACAGATAAAAATCCCTGCCTGCACAGAACTTACATTCTAATGAGGAGAGTCAGATAATAAGCACAATAGAAAAATACATTTTATAATATGATAGAAGGTGATCACTCTGTCATTAAAAATAATAAAGAAAGCTCACTAGTATGTGGAATGCCTTTTAAATTTTAAGTAGAGTGGTCAGGGTAGACCTGAGGAACATGGTGACGTTTGAGCAGTGTCTTAAAGGAAGTGAGAGGGTAAAGCCATACTGGTACTTGGGGTGGGGGAGGAATTCCAGGCAGAGAGGACAGCTAGCACAAAGGCCCTGGGATGGAAGCATACTGTCTGGGACTCTAATCCAGGAATATTGAGGAGGCCATTATGGCAGGAGCTAAGTGAGTGAAGTGAAAGAAGTAGGAGCTTAAATCAAAGAAATGCACATCACGTATTGTCCTTCTGGGCCTTTCTATAGCCTTTGGCTTTAGCCCTGATTGAGATGGGGACCATTGCAGGGTTTTGAGCAGAGGAGTGATATGAGTTGTCTCAACGTTTAAAAACGATCGCTCTGGCAGTGTGTTGAAAACTTCCTTCATGGGGACAAAAGTAGAAACAGGGCAAGGATAAAGTCAAGATGTGATGGTAAATTAGGGTGTTAACAGTGGAGGTGGTTAAGTAGCTGAATTTTGGATTTATTTTAAAAGTAGAGCTGAAAAAATTTTTTCTGATGGATTGGATTTGAAATGTGAGAGAAACAGAGAAGTCAAGGATGACACCAAGTGTTTTGGCCTGATATGAGGAAAACTTAATTTGGCACGGGGTGATTGGGAGACAGAAGGAGGAATTTCAGGATTTCAGCATCAGAAATGTTACGTGGGAGTAGCCTAGTAGGCATCTAACTGGGCAATAGCCTGGAGCCTACAGTTCAAGATGAGATGGTGAGGCTGGAGTTAAAATTGGGGAGTTATTACCACATATGTGACCTTTAGTGTCGTGAGATCACCAAGGGTGTGAGTGTAGATACAGAAGAGATCCAAAGTCCGAACTCTGGGGACTCTACTGCTCAGGCACTGGGAGAAGAGAAGGGACCAACAAGCAATCTTCTTCCCAGAGAAGACTGCGAAGGAGCAAGCAATGGAGTAGGAAAAAAAAAAAAAAAAAAAAAAAACATGAAAAAGTTGTGGAAGTCCAAATAAAAGTTTTCCAGGAGGAAAAAGTGTTCCACCATTGATTTCTGCTGATAGTTCGAGTGAGATGAGCCCTGAGAAAATGTCCAGTTTAGGAGTTTGACCTTGACAGGAGGAGTTCTAGGGGACAGAGTAGAAGCAAAAGCCCAATTGGAATAAATGAGTAGAGAAAACTTGGAGACAGCTTTTCTTAACAACTCTAAAGGAGTTTTGCTGTGGCTGAGCAGAAAAAAAGGGGCAAGTGGCTGGAGGGGGAAGTGGATTCAAGAGAGAGTTTTTGGTTTTTAAGATGGGAGAAATAACATGATTTTATGGCGATGGGATGATCCAATCGGAGAAACTGCTGGAGCATTTAAGTGTTGGATAGATTCCTTTATGTTTCTGTGGGGAAAAGAGCCAAGACAGGGGAAACTAATTCCTATAAAACACCAAGCAGTTCATAGGTGAGCCTTTCCTATAAATTAGAAGGCAGACTTTTACTTGCACAAATGAAAAGTGCATTATAAATAAACTATTTGTTGAGTACCTACTGAGTGCCACTCGTGGTGTCAGCGACTTTGTATACATTATCCGGAAGCTTATTAACCATCCTGAACATCAGCTATCACTGTCACTATACTGTTAATGACATTGTTGCTAGGAGCTAAAACGACTTGGGCAACCAAAGCCACAGTGATCATAAATTAGTCTGCACTTTATTGTGCTCTTTCTTGCTGTTGTGAGTTCCGCGAGGGCCGACGACCTGCCTCTTTCTAAGCCCAGAGATTCACCCAGAACTTGGAAGAGGTTCACTCACACTCATTCGTGCGGAGATCGACTGAGGCCGCCCTGGGTCCAGTTGGTCCCTTTCCGTGAAAACACCCGCCATTCACATCAGCATTGTTTTCATTGGTTGCAGCAACGAGAAAAACACGTTGGAAAATATAGAAACTTTCAAGAGAAGTAAGTGAAAGGAAATCAGTACAAGTTAGTTTAAAATCCCCCGCTGAGGCCGTTCCCCAACAATTTTGCAAAACTGCTTTTCTGACGCATCAGGTACCTGCCCGCGGGCGAACTGTCGGGAGGAGGTGCGGTCACCTGGAGTTTCCCAGTAGAAACCTCACCGTCGGGCGAGGAAATCGTCGCTCGAGGACGTGTACCCACCCGCCCTCTTCCAGCTCATTAGGAAAGCCTGCCACAAGGTTTCTACCACGCGGCTGTAAACGCGGCTCCGAGGAGCTGGCGCCCCGTGATGGGGCGACCAGCCAGACCCCTGCTGCAGCAGTAAAAGCCCCAACTGCAAACTGCCTGGCACCGTCACCGACTTCATTGCTCCGAGTCCCTCGGTGCCCGCCGCGGTGGTTACGAAGAGGGCCGGGGCACAGGACCGAGCCGCGCGGAGCCCACCACCGCGGCCCGAGGGGGACCGCACCCGGCGGCTGGGTGCCCGCAGCGCGCCTTCCCTCCCTCGCCCTGGGAACCCGGCCGCGCCGACGCGCCAGGTGAGGAGGAGGCGGCGGCCGGGGGGGTGGAAGGGGCCGCGCAGGCTCCGCGCGTCCGGGCCGCATCCCCCGGGCGCTGCCTCCCCCGCCGCCGAGTTGGTCGCCGCCCGTTTGCGCGGCCGAGGGTTGTGGGCGGAGAGGAGGCAGTGGCCGCCGGGGCCAGGGGGGGCGCGCTGCCTGCGCACCGCGCGTCCAGAGTGACCGGGCGGCTGCGGCTGGGGCTGCGGCGGGGCCGGGGGTCCGGGGCCGGAGGGAGGGTGGGAGGGAGGCGGGGCGAGGGCCAGGCGAGGGCCGCTGGGGCCGGCGGAGAGCGGCGGCGCGGAGGGAAGATGAGACGGTGAGTGGGTGCCGGGGACGCAGGGTTTCTTGCTTGTCTTGCAGGCTGCAGGGACAAAAGCCCGGGCTGGGGTTAGCAGAGCCCGGGCTGAGCAGCCTCTGGAACCCCGAACCCCAAGAATGGGTGGACCTCGGTTGAGAGGATCCTGGGGAGGGAGTGGCGGGGTGGAAGAGCAGCTCACAGAACGGTTGTAGGAAACGGGCGGGATTTGGGGGAGCCGGAGGCAACTTTTGCCGGGAAGTCTGGAATACCCAAGGAGAGAGGGATCGGGATGTTGGGGCTAGAGCTGCTTTGTCGCCGTGGGCGGAGGAAAGAGAGTCCGCTGCTGGACGGTCTGGGCGCGGAATTCAGAAAAGACCCCCTCCCCCAAATATCTAGCTAGCTGCCCTCCTGGCTCACTTTGTTTCAAGAGTGGGGCTCACTAGTTTGAACCGCCCAGAGACTCAAATTCCCATTTGGCCTTGGGTGCCCCCCCCAAATTTATGGTGGGGCGGTCTCCGCAACCCTAGAGATACGGCTGGAAGTAGAGAATGTTTCGAACCCCTGTTTCACCCGCGCCCGGCACGGCCGAGGCGCAGCTGAAATGTTTGCTGGTACATTGAATAACTTAGCTCTAGCAGTCATCACTTATTAAAGCGCCGAGGACCTGGCTAACTCCCGCCACCGCCAGGAAATTAAAAGGCTGACAGGCTGTCGCTTCCAGACTTGGGGTTTCCTGTTTGAAAGAGCTTCGGAAGTCGAACCTGCTACCCATCTACCTTTCTCATGTAAAAGCGGGAACTGCGCCCTCAGCCTTTTATGTCCGTAGACTTGCCCGGGGCTGGAAATCCTCTCGCCTGGCCCTGCCCTCATCCCTAGAAGTCTTCCTTCTGCTGCTCTAAAGAAGCTCTCAAGAATTCTAGAATGCACAGCTAGTCACAGCCAGACGCAGCTGGGAGTGGAACTAGAAGAGGCATAAAAATGTGGCGTGCTTTTAGTGTAAATATATGTCAGCCATATTTCCCTTCATTGTATGAATGTATTAATTACAGACATTTATTTTCAAGTATTGGACGCGTAACTCTAAGCTTCCTAGTTTGGCTTAATTTAGGCGTTTGAGATATGTCTCCGAGATTCTAACGTCTGAGTTCAGCTGGGAGAGGTCTAAATGAAGTTCACAGTTTCAGAGTGTTAGTTAAACTTTTGCCCTGAGAGCTCTTGAATTCTTGGTTCCTGGTAGGATAGCAACAGAGTAGTTGGATTTGGGATAAATAAACCTTTAGAGTTGCCCACTATTTTAACAGAATGGCTACATCCCTGGTACCATTGCCCTCAATTGTGTAAACATTTGTTTGAATAAAGAGCTAAGGTTCTTTGAAAAGTAACAGTTGTGTCTATTCACGATTCCCTTTTCATATCCTGGCCTTAAGTTATTTAAAAGATTTTGTGTTTTATTTTATTGTTTTCGTTTTACATATTTAATGTGGAAATTTAAACATTATATGTACTTGAGAAACTCTGTCAAGTCCCAAAAACGTTTATAACTGGGGTTCCTTTAAAAGTGAGGGGGAATAGAGCTTTTGCTCTTAGTTGACTAGTGTAGCCTTCACCTCCTGAGACCCAGAGGTTTGCAAATCCCAGCCTTTTTCACAAATGAGAAAATGAGATGTTTGGCTAGGAGTAGTCATAATTTCAGTTTGCAGGCTTCAGTCTGTTTCATGCAACTGTCAGATGCTGTTCTTTTGGGCTGAGGACTGACTTTAGGGGGTGTCTCTTGGATCCCCATTTGAAGTGAGGGAGGAAAAGATACCTGGGAAATTCGCCTAAGAGCTTGCTACCTCCTATCTTAAAGAACACCAGACCAAAGCTGGAACTCTTTAGCAACCTTTTCAGAATTATTTTATTTACTGGCTTTTTGCACAAGAGAGAGAAGAAAAAGCTGAAGTGATTAAACCCACCACTGGATTTTGCTGTTTTCTTCAAAACCCTATTTTGAGGTCTGTACTGTATGCAGGGGTTGATTCTGGAGTGCACCAGAGGACTTGCTGTGAAAACGTGATTGCTTTTAAATACTTTTAAAGAGCAGTTGAGGTTGACTCTGTATGCTAATTCTCAACCCTTAGCAGAAAGGCGGTTGGTTCTATGAATAACTTGGAAAGACAGTGGTTTTGTACATCTTCCAAGTGGAATACATGTGCTTTATAAATCTGACTGTTAGATCTTGATGTACTTTACTTATTAGCTGTGTAAATGTCATCTATTTGAAACAAAAACAACTTTTAAGTGATGTGCTTTATTATAAGGCCCTGGTATACACAACAGCTGTGGTTCTGAATGGAGGCGGGTGGAGTGGGGGTAATTTGCTCCCCAGGGGTTATTGACCAGTGTCTGGAAACATTTTTGGTTGTCCCAACTGGGGGCAGGGGACAACCCCAGTTGCCAACTGGGGCTGGCCTCTAGTGGGTAGAGGCCTCAGATGCTGTGTAATATCCTATAATGCACAGGACACAAAAACAATGAATATCTAGCCCTAAACTCTTCACTAGGGTATTACCTTGAGGGCATATGTTAACAAGATTAGGGATCTTAATCTAATTTGGATCTTCAAGAAACTGACTGTATTCTTGCTCAACACAGAGAGACCTTTTTGTCTGCAGCAGATTCTTTTGTCCTTGGCATTAAGAGTCTTAATATACCATAGATGTGAAGGAACTTGCGTTCACTGACTTTGAGTTGGCTTAAAATTACAGAATTTTGGAGTGTTACAGTGCAAGGCAGCCTCAGAGATCACTGAGCTCAACCTTTTTGTTTTATAGACACAAAAACTGAGAGGCCCAGAGATAGTGACTGGTAAAGTCTCAAGTGTGTTAGTGACAGATGTTAGTTTTAGATACAACCCAGGATTAGAGAATTTAGAAACTGATATTCAGGCAAATGTAAGTTTTTAAAAAATGGGCCTGACCCTTTGTGAGAATTTAGAGGTCACATTCTCTGTGAGGAAATAAATAAACTCTTTGATGGGGGAAGGGTAGCATTAGCCATGGTGACTGTGGAGCATATGCCTGGGTGTGTCAGCCCCAAGAAGAACATAATTCTCTTGTGCGACCTGTGACACTCCACGTCTGGTGCCTGCACCATCCTTCCCATGGCAAAGTGGGCAACAGATGGTTCCACATTCATAGCAGATGCTATGGTACAAAACAGAACATTTGAGATTTTTTGTCCCTCCCTGCCTTATGGGTTAAGAGTAGAGGGCATGAATGGATAGGGTTGTCTTGGACAGAAGAGAGGATGAGAGAGGCCTCCTGAATACAGAGTTAAAAAAGACACCTGGCATATAAGGAAATGAGCATGCTTTGGGGCAGTTGTGAGGGATATTCATAAGCTGATGAGTGGATATGTAAGATCAATGTGATATTTGCGTAAAACTTGGGTTAGGAATCTGAAGACATTTCAAGCTTGGCACTTCTTTGGGGGAATAGGGCAAAATAATAATGGGGGTAAAAGGAATCTCAGAAATCCTCTTATCTGAATCTGCTCACTTGGCTAGTGAGAACCTCCTAACTCCTGTTTCATTGTACTTTCTTGTACAACCCCCAGCATGTATCTTTCCATCTGTTTACTTAGTGGGGAAGAAAATGATAGTAATACAAAGTTTTTGTTCATTTTCTGAGAGAGTGTAAAAAGCATGTATTTGTGAATAGCTCTGCTTATAGAAAGGAGTTATCTCAAAGAGCTTTTGACGATCAGAAAAGTTGTGCACGTATGGCCGCTCTCACATTTTACGTTACTACGATTACCCGTTAGGCCTGTGATTATGGATTTTAGTTTGTGTGCTAAGTGGGCCCTCCATGGTAGTTATAATCCTCAAATCTGGGAGGTTCTGGAAATAATAGGATAATTTTTTAGTGTGCCTTTCTTGGAAGAGGTCTGAACCTCGCTGTGGTAGGTTCTTATCATTTTGACAACTAGCCAATGGGTGTACCTCAAAGCCGAGTACATAGTAGTATATTTAGAAATGATTCAGAAGTGATGACTTTTTAAAGAGGGCTGCTCTCTGCAGGTGCTGCAGTAAAGGGGTGTATCACCCTTTTCATTATCACCTTTCGTGTAGTCATTCTTGTTACTTATTTTTCAGGTGATGGAAGAGAAGATGAGTTTGTTTTTTTATAATTGTTGGCTGGAAATATTTGTTGGCATTTGATTAATGTGACTCCTATCTTTTGAAAGTGAATAAAACCAAAAAGGGTAGCTCAGGTTTTCAAATCCCTTCAAAATGAGTATTTAGTAAGGCAGAACTTGTTTCTGCCACCCAGAAATTCAAACCTTGTAGGGGTTAATTTGCAGAGTTGTTTTCATGATATTTCGGAATGTTTTTAGATGTTGAAAAGGTTTGTGCTGTATCTGCTTTAAAGGCAAGATTGTTATCTATGGCAGCTAATGATCAACAGGGGAAACCCAAGTATAAAATTCATTTTTATTGAAATTCAGTGGGAAGGCTAGGGGCTGGAGAAGCTTGCCATACAAAGAAACAGGTAAATAAGGTACAGAGTAACAGGCTAAGTTATATGGAGACTTTTTTGAGAGGTTTTTTACAAGAGATATTTGTTTTGCTTAGTGTGAGTGGGTTGAGTTTATTAGATGAACTCCTTTTCCTTACTTTGCAAATTAAGGGGAAGAAAAAGTTTGTTCATGCCTATATTTAATATTGTTACCTCAAGCAGGGTCAGCTTTTTCCAAGATTTGCTGCTAAATGTAGAGTTCAGTGGAAATCAGTGTTGATCATCTTAGAATATTTTGTTTGCATGCAGCATGTGACCTCTCCAGATGGCGATGTCCTTGTGGAATCAGCATAAGGAATGGCAAAAAAGCTAAAACTTACAATCTTTCTCCTCGATTTGTTTCTTGAGCACTGTATTGCTAAAACAAGGGCAGGTAAAAGCAAAGGAAAGCCAGCTTCTGTGTTCGTTTGCCCAGTTCAGATGCAGCCTGAGTAGTGCTTCATAGTCAAGAGATATTCAGAGGGGACTGGGAAGTGAGGTCTGGCTGCCACACTGCTTACATCATTGCAGAAGTAGGTTTTTGAAAACATATTTAGTAAGGAAATTGCAAGCCATGGGAATGTAGACAAAGTATTTCTTATACATCATGCCGAATCAAATAGCCGTATTATATTACACTAACATAACTCTGACCAGGCCTTCTTCCCACTACGTTATGCTGAAATAATTTACCATGCCCTTGGAATGTCATGGGCAACTGCACCGGTGCAATCTTTTCCCAGTTAGGTAGCTGCCACCTTATCACTAAAACATGTTTCTGTTCTGTAGTCATTTCCATTTCCTGCGTTGTATTACTGGCACTCCTGTGTTATTTAACCTGTGTCTATGGGAGCCTAGAAGTTGGAGCAGAAAGAACATCTAGTTCACCCTCACCATTTTAAATATGGGGAAACCTCTGCTAAAACAAGGTGAAGACGGGCCAAGGGATTTGCTCTGGCTCTTTCTTCTGTTGGTTATCTTGGCAGAACCAGGACTAGGGTCCGGTATCCTGACTCATGTTCCTGGCAGTCTGTCCAGTATTTTTTGTGCTAGATTGGCCATTACAATAAAAATAACATCTTAATGTAACCATTTCCTTTATTAGGGCTTTTGGTCGGATATAAAAAACAGCATTGATTAAATTTAGTGTAGTCAGTTGTTTACTGACCTCTGCTGGTTCAAGTCCTTTTTCCTTTTCCTTCCAAGCAAAATAAATGGTTAAAAGGTAGGTTGCAGCAAAGGGAAATATTAGGTGTCTATAACACACACTTTGCATAATTTACAGTTAAGTAATGAAGAGATGGTATCATTATTGTTTTGTTTACTTTATAGTATTTTTTTTAAAATATTTATTTATTTATTTTTGGCTGCGTTGGGTCTTCGTTGCTGCGCACAGGCTTTCTCTGGTTGCGGCGAGCAGGGGCTACTCTTTGTTGCAGTGCGCGGGCTTCTCACTGCGGTGGTTTCTCTTGTTGCGGAGCACGGGCTCTAGGCGCGTGGGCTTCAGTAGTTGCAGCACGCAGGCTCTAGAGCGCAGGCTCAGTAGTTGTGGTGCACGGGCTTAGTTGCTCCGCGGCATGTGGGATCTTCCCGGACCAGGGCTCGAACCCGTGTCCCCTGCATTGGCAGGTGGATTCTTAACCACTGTGCCACCAGGGAAGTCCCTATTTTATAGTATTTTTAAAACCCATCCACTCAGTTTCTGAGTTAAAGGGAAAAACATTATGACCATGGGTGATGTGGTCACCTTGTGTTTGTGCCATTCCTCCTGAGCCTACTTATCCCCTGACTATTCCCCAGTTCATAAGTATTGCGTAAGGGAATGGAGAACATAGTACGTTTGGATTTGGTGAATGTTACTTTGAAAAAATAGAAGCTGACTCTGAAGAGAATGTATTTTGATCGGTAGTGTGGAATGGGGACAGGATGCTGTAAAGATCAGAGTTTGCTCCCACCAACTCTCAGCTTCCAATTCCAGCCCATAGGGGTGGTTTCAGGGTCAAGAGAGAGCATCTTCATCCCCATGTGATCCCAGAGTCAATATTTTTCTTGCATAAATTGGTTTTAGAGGATGCTTTTTCCTGGAGTACCCCTCTGCTTCAGGAAGTAAATCTGAAGCACAGGTGCACACAGACATTCAAGACCTCCAACTTAGTTATTCCATGACTCTCTGCTTCTTGGCTTTGTCTCACTGTGGTGATCACATAATACAGGAGGATTCTTCAGAGGCTACAGTCAGAATCACCTAAACCCGGGGATGAATTATGCCAATGATCAGGAATAAGAAACATCTGGAAATACTTGCTTTACTTGGGAAAATTTTAGAAACCTTCATCTTCAACTAAAGCTATCTTAGGATTCTATAAAGAACCCGGAAAATATGGGTCTGTAATTTCCTACCTAAAGAACTCTCCCACTTTCAGAGAAGCCATCACATAATTTAAGAATCGATAAAGTATGTTGGTCTCTGTCTTAGCATAAATATGGAAGGGTGTGTGTGTGTGTTTCAGTGGTTTTTTGAGGCTGAAATTCTTCAAGATATGGCAGGTTTGTCAGTTTTTGTGTTTACATTTTAACTTTCTGAAGAGGTGGGTTTTATTTGAATATGCATAGTAATGAAATTTAGATACTGTGACCTACCATTATCTTGCAAGTATCCGAAATATAATGGCCTGATACTTCTAATCTAGACAATGTATTTCCTTTCAGATTTCTCCAAGGTACTTAAAAACAAAAAAAAAAATCCGCTTTTAGGAGCTTAATTCAATATGATAGAGGGTTAGTATTTTGTACTTTTTAAAATGTCAGCCAGGAGCCACTGTATGAACACATCCTTCTTTGTAAAGTGAGCCACTATCGTTTTTAAGTCAGTATATATTCATATATTTTTATTCATATTGGTTTTCGGTATGCACACATCTTTTACTTTTTAAATATTTTATTATGGAAAATTTTAAACATACATAAAAATTAAAATAATAATGCAGTGAAATCCCATGTATCCATCATTCAGTTTAAACAGTTATCTACATATGCTAATATTGTTTCATCTGTAGACCATACTTCCCCCCAAACATAGATTGTTATAAAGCAAATTCCAAATATCATAGTATTTTATTCATAAAAAATTTAAAATATAAATCTAAGAGCCTAGGATTTTTAAAAAGTACAGCAAATCATTATCACACCTAAAAAAAAAATGGCAGCAATTAAAATATCTTTTTTCCAGTCAGTGTTCAGATTCTCTGATGGTCACATAAAATTTTTGTTTAATAATTGGATTGTTCAAAACAGGATCCAAACAAGGTCTACATATTGCATTTAATTGTTAATTGGTGTATCTCCTGGGTCTTTTTAAATCTAGAACAGTTCCCTCTCTCATTTTTTTCCTTGCCATTTGCTGGTTGAAGACATTGGTTATTTTTCTGTAGACTTCCCCATGTTTTAGATTTAAGTGATACTGTCTCCATAGTGTTGTTTAATGTATTCCTCTGTTCTTTGTATTTTCTGTAATCGGAGACACCATGCTTTTTTGTTTGTTTGTTTTTTTTTTTTTAATTTTTTTTAATTAATTAATTTATTTATTTATTTTTGGCTGTGTTGGGTCTTCGTTTCTGTGCGAGGGCTTTCTCTAGTTGCGGCAAGCGGGGGCCACTCTTCATCGCAGTGCGCGGGCCTCTCACTGTCGTGGCCTCTCTTGTTGCGGAGCACAGGCTCCAGACGCGCAGGCTCAGTAGTTGTGGCTCACGGGCCTAGTTGCTCCGCGGCATGTGGGATCCTCCCAGACCAGGGCTCGAACCCGTGTCCCCCGCATTAGCAGGCAGACTCTCAACCACTGCGCCACCAGGGAAGCCCTGCTTTTTTGTTTTTTTAATAAATGTATTTATTTATTTATTTTTGGCTGTGTTGGGTCTTCGTTGCTGCACACAGGCTTTCTCTAGTTGCAGCGAGCGGGGGCTACTCTTGGTTGCGGTGCATGGGCTTCTTGTTGCGGTGGCTTCTCTTGTTGCAGAGCATGGGCTCTAGGTGCGCGGGCTTCAGTAGTTGTGGCACGCAGGCTCAGTAGTTGTGGCACAGGCACTTAGTTGCTCTGCGGCATGTGGAATCTTCCTGGACCAGGGCTTGAACCTGTGTCCCTTGCATTGGCAGGCAGATTCTCAACCACTGCGCCACCAGGGAAGCCCGCATGTGTCTTTTTGAATTATGGTTTTCTCTCTGTATATGCCCAGTAGTGGAATTGCTGGGTCATATGGTAATTCTATTTTTAGTTTTTTAAGGAACCTCCATACTGTTCTCCATAGTGGCTGTATCAATTTACATTCCCACCAACAGTGCAAGAGGGTTCCCTTTTCTCCACACCCTCTCCAGCATTTGTTGTTTGTAGATTTTCCGATGGTGCCCATTCTAACCGGTGTGAGGTGATACCTCACTGTACTTTTTTTTTTTTTTTTTTTTTATAAATTTATTTATTTATTTTTGGCTGTGTTGGGTCTTCGTTTCTGTGCAAGGGCTTTCTCCAGTTGCGGCGAGCGGGGGCCACTCTTCATCGCGGTGCGTGGGCCTCTCACTATCGCGGCCTCTCTTGTTGTGGAGCACAGGCTCCAGACGCGCAGGCTCAGTAGTTGCGGCTCACGGGCCTAGCCGCTCCGCGGCATGTGGGATCTTCCCGGACCGGGGCACGAACTCGTGTCCCCTGCATTGGCAGGCGGATTCCTAACCACTGCGCCACCAGGGAAGCCCCTCACTGTACTTTTGATTTGCCTTTCTCTAATAATTAGTGATGTTGAGCAGTTTTTCATGTGCCTCTTGGCCATCTGTATGTCTTCTTTGGAGAAATGTCTGTTTAGGTCGTCTGCCCATTTTTTATTTGGGTTGTTTTTTTTTTTTAATATTGAGCTGCATGAGCTGTTTATATATTTTGGAGATTAATCCTTTGTCCGTTGATTCATTTGCAAATATTTTCTCCCATTCTGAGGGTTGTCTTTTCATCTTGTTTATAGTTTCCTTTGCTATGCAAAAGCTTTTAAGTTTCATTAGGTCCCATTTGTTTATTTTTGTTTTTATTTCCATTACTGTAGGAGGTGGGTCAAAAAAGATCTTGCTGTGATTTATGTCAAAGAGTGTTCTTCCTATGTTTTCCTCTAAGAGTTTTATAGTGTCTGGTCTTACATTTAGGTCTTTAATCCATTTTGAGCTTATTTTTGTGTATGGTGTTAGGAGGGTTCTGATTTCATTCTTTTACATGTAGCTGTCCAGTTTTCCCAGCACCACTTCTTGAAGAGACTGTCTTTTCTCCATTGTATATCCTTGCCTCCTTTGTCATAGATTAGTTGATCATAAGTGTCTGGGTTTATCTCTGGGCTTTCTATCCTGCTCCATTGATCTATATTTCTGTTTTTGTGTCAGTACCTTACTGTCTTGATTACTGTAGCTTAGTAGTATAGTCTCAAGTCAGGGTGTCTGATTCCTCCAGCTCCATTTTTTTCCCTCAAGATTGCTTTGGCTATTCAGGGTCTTTTTTATCTCCATACAAATTATGCAATTTTTTGTTCTAGTTCTGTAAAAAATGACATTGGTAATTTGATAGGGATTGCATTGAATCTGTAGATTGCTTTGGGTAGTATAGTCATTTTCACAGTATTGATTCTTCCCATCCAAGTACATGGTATATCTCTCCATCTATTTGTGTCATCTTTGATTTCTTTCATCAGTGTCTTATAGTTTTCTGAGTACAGGTCTTTTACCTCCTTAGGTAGGTTTATTTCTAGGTTTTTTATTCTTTTTGCTGCAATGGTAACTGGGAGTGTTTCCCTAATTTCTCTTTCTGATCTTTTGTTGTTAGTGTATAGGAATGCAAGAGATTTCTGTGCATTAATTTTGTATCCTGCAACTTTACCAAATTCATTGATTAGCTCTAGTAGTTTTCTGGCAACATCTTTAGCATTATCTATGTATAGTATCATGTCATCTGCAAACAGTGACAGTTTTACTTATTCTTTTCCAATTTGGATTCCTGTTATTTCTTTTTCTTCTCTGATTGCCGTGGCTAGGACTTCCAAAACTATGTTGAATAATAGTGGCAAGAGTAGACATCCTTGTCTTGTTCCTGATCTTAGAGGAAATGCTTTCAGTTTTTCACCATTGAGAATGATGTTTGCTGTGGGTTTGTCATATATGGCCTTTATTATGTTGAGGTATGTTCCCTCTATGTCCACTTTCTGGAGAGTTTTTATCATGAAAGGGTGTTGAATTTTGTCAAAAGCTTTTTCTGCATCTATTGAGATGATCATATGGTTTTTATTGTTCAATTTGTTAATATGGTGTATCACATTGATTGATTTGCGTATGTTGAAGAATCCTTGCATTGCTGGGATAAATCCCACTTGATCATGGTGTATGATCCTTTTAATGTGTTGTTGGATTCTGTTTGCTAGTATTTTGATTAGGATTTTTTCATCTATATTCATCAGTGATATTGGTCTGTAATTTTCTTTTTTTGTAGTATCTTTGTCTGGTTTTGGTATCAGGGTGATAGTGATGGTGATGGTGGCCTCATAGAACGAGTTTGGAAGTGTTCCTTCCTCTGCAGTTTTTTGGAAGAGTTTGAGAAGGATGGGTGTTAGCTCCTGTCTAAATGTTCAATAGAATTCACCTGTGAAGCCATCTGGTCCTGGACTTCTGTTTGTTGGAAGATTTTTAATCACAGTTTCAATTTCATTCCTTGTGATTGGTCTGTTCATATTTTCTATTTCTTCCTGGTTCAGTCTTGGAAGGTTATACCTTTCTAAGAATTTGTCCATTTATTCATGGTCGTCCATTTTATTGGCATAGAGTTGCTTGTAGTAGTCTCTTATGATGCTTTGTATTTCTTCAGTGTCTGTTGTAACTTCTCCATTTTCATTTCTAATTTTATTGACTTGAGTCCTCTCCCTCTTTTTCTTGATGAGTGTGGCTAAAGGTTTATCAATTTTGTTTATTTTCTCAAAGAACCAGCTTTTAGTTTTATTGACCTTTGCTATTGTTTTCTTTGTTTCTATTTCATTTATTTCTGCTCTGATCTTTATGATTTCTTTCCTTCAACTAACTTTGGATTTTGTTTGTTCTTTTTCTAGTTGCTTTAGGTGTAAGGTTAGATTGTTTATTTGAGATTTTTCTTGTTTCTTGAGGTAGGATTGTATTGCTACATACTTCCCTCTTAGAACTGCTTTTGCTGCATCCCATAGGTTTTAGATCGTCGTGTTTTTGTTGTCATTTGTGTCTAGGTATTTTTTGATTTGTTCTTTGATTTCTTCAGTGATCTCTTGGTTATTTAGTAACGTACTGTTTAGCCTCCATGTGTTTCTGTTTTTTACGTTTTTTTCCCTGTAATGGATTTCTAATCTCATAGGGTTGTGGTTGGAAAAGATGCTTGAGATGATTTCAGTTTTCTTAAATTTACTGAGGCTTGATTTGTGACCCAAGATGTGATCTATCCTGGAGAATGTTCCATGTGCACTTGAGAAGAAAGTGTAATCTGCTGTCTTCGGATAGAATGTTCTATAAATATCAATTAAATCTATCTGGTCTATTGTGTCATTTAAAGCTTGTGTTTCCTTATTCATTTTATGTCTGGATGATCTGTCCATTGGTGTTAGTGAGGTGTTAAGGTCTCCCACTGTTATTGTGTTACTGTTGATTTCCTCCTCTATAGTTGTTAGCGTTTGCCTTATGTATTGAGGTGATCCTATGTTGGGTGCATAAATATTTATAATTGTTATATCTTCTTCTTGGATTGATCCCTTGATCATTATGCAGTGTCCTTCCTTGTCTCTTGTAACATTCTTTATTTTAAAGTCTGTTTTATCTGATATGAATATTGCTACTCCAACTTTTTTTTATTTTCCATTTGCACGGAATCTTTTTCCATCCCCGCACTTTTAGTCTGTATGTGTCCCTAGGTCTGAAGTGGGTCTCTTTTAGACAGCATATAGATTGGTCTTGTTTTTGTATCCTTTCAGAGAGCCTGTGTCTTTTGGTTGAAGCATTTAATCCATTTACATTTAAGGTAATTATCAATATGTATGTTCCTATTACCATTTTCTTAATTTTGGGGGGTTTGTTTTTGTAGGTCCTTTTCTTCTCTTGTGTTTCCCACTTAGAGAAGTTCCTTTAGCATTTGTTGTAGAGCTGGTTTGGTGGTGCTGAATTCTCTTAGCTTTTGCTTGTCTGTAAATCTTTTGATTTCTCCATCAAGTCTGAATGAGATCCTTGCCGGGTATAGTAATCTTGGTTGTAGGTTCTTCCCCTTCATCACTTTAAATATATCATGCCACTTCCTTCTGGCTTGTAGAGTTTCTGTTGAGAAATCAGCTGTTAACCTTATGGGAGTTCCCTTGTATGTTATTTGTCATTTTTCCCTTGTTGCTTTTAATAATTTTTCTTTGTCTTTGATTTTTGCCAATTTATTACTATGTGTCTCAGTGTGTTTCTCCTTGGGTTTATCCTGCCTGGGACTCCCTGCACTTTCTGGGCTTGGGTGGCAATTTTCTTTCCCATGTTAGGGAAGTTTTCAATTATAATCTCTTCACATATTTTCTCGGGTCCTTTCTCTCTCTCTTCTCCTTCTGGGACCCCTATAATGTGAATGTTGTTGCATTTAATGTTGTCCCAGAGGTCTCTTAGGCTGTCTTCATTTCTTTTCATTCTTTTTTCTTATTCTGTTCCACAGCTGTGAATTCCACCATTCTGTCTTCCAAGTCAGTTATCCATTCTTCTGCCCTAGTTATTCTGTTATTGATTCCTTCTAGTCTATTTTTCATTTCAGTTATTGTATTGTTAATCTCTGTTTGTTCATCTAGGTGTTTGTTCTTTAATTCTTTTAGGTCTTTGTTAAACATTTCTTGCATCTTCTTGATCTTTGCCTCCATTCTTTTTCCGAGGTCCTGAATCATCTTCACTATCATTATTCTGAATTCTTTTTCTGGAAGGTTGCCTATCTCCACCTCATTTATTTTTTTGTGTGTGTGGGGGGGGTTATCTTGTTCATTCGTCTGGTACATAGTCCTCTGTCTTTTTATTTTGTCTCTCTTTCTGTGAGTGTGGTTTTTGTTCCACAGGCTGCAGAATTGAAAAGTTGTTTTAATAATGATATAAACACAAATGTGAGTCCAATTGGTAAAAGTCACATCTTGAATATTTAGATAAAAGTCAGGAGTTTTGCAAGTGGGAAGGGAATTTGAATAACCCAAATGTTTTTTGGGGTTCTTCCTGCTTTCTGTCCTTCCCCTGCCTTCCTCACAGGCTGAAAAGAGTTATCACAGGAAGCGTGCAGCCAAATTCCTTGGGTAGTCTAAAGTATATTTTAAAGTTCAGGCAGACAAGTCTTATTCAAGGGACTAGCACAAAATTGTTTAAACTCCCTATAATTGATGTTTTACCCTCTTGACAAGAGTCCTCTAAGTTTCTTAAGAATTCCTAATATAAAACAATCTAGACTTATTTAAAAGGAACCTCTCTGTCACAGGAGATAAAGATCCTCATTTGAATATGGTTTTTGCTATTGACTGTGATTACCTTTAGGAACCATTGGATACCATCTGGACTTCTTTTGACAGAGCTTAGACTTCAGTGGGCTGGAGATGACAGAAAGGAATGGTACCATGGGGTAGACTGATTTATTGTGATAGGAAGAAGCCGAAACTTTTTTTTTTTTTTTTTTACTTTTTGTCATCACTTCTTCCATCTCTCATTTCCTCCCCCTATTCCCCATCACGCCCCAGTCCCTTCTGTGCTCCCTTCCTCCCTGTGGCATCATCTGATACTTTCGTTCTTTCCTTAATGGTCTCCCTTACCTCTTCTTTTAGATGTTTTCAGAATGTAATAAAGTAAACATTCAAAAGGGAAAACAAGAAAACCAAGAAAGAAACTGTGTAATCAGTGTCCTGAGATCATATCGGCATTCCAGTGGTCCTCCCTTTCTCCCCAGCCTGCCATGCATCACCCCGACACCTGGCAAATTCTGAGGATGCCTCAACTTGCCTGGGTTCTGAAGAGCCTCCTCTGGCAATCACAAAGTCTTTGTGCCTTTTAGACTGCTATGGGCATGTGGGCAGTGTATGTCTGTCTCTGTGTGTCTGTGAATGTGTGTCTGTCTGCATACAGTAAGATTTACTGTTGTAACAGGCTCAGTCTGCAAGAACAAAACATCCTCCTTATTCTTGGTTCTTTTTGAGAGATTAAAATGCCCTCCTTGGAGATTATCAATGTATCTACATGTATCTAGTGGATAATAATTATTTTGTTCAAAAAGGCTGATCTTTAAATGACAAAGAACATGGCGCAAGGAATGAGGAATGAGAATCCATTTTCTGCTCTGTTTATTTGCAAAAAACCAATAAGGGCTCAGTGTCCACTAACAGAAGTTTGGTTTTTTGGTTTTTGTTTTTTTCTTCCCTGTGCTGAGATGTAAAATCTTGAGTGTGGAGGAAGAGTTTAAAGGAACAGAGTTTAGGAGGCCAGGTTGCATGAATGGGAGATGAAGTTCTGTGGGGATGGACGTTGAGACAGTCGGAAGGTCCAGATTTAGGGATGCCTGCAAAACCTGTGCATGGGGGCTTCTCTGGTGGCGCAGTGGTTAAGAATCCGCCTGCGAATGCAGGGGACACGGGTTTGAGCCCTGGTCCGGGAAGATCCCACATGCCGCGGAGCAACTAAGCCCGTGAGCCACAACTACCGAGCCTGCACTCTGGAGTCCACGTGCCACAACTACTGAAGCCCATGTGCCTAGAGCCCGTGCTCTGCAACAAGAGAAGCCACCGCAATGAGAAGCCCGCGCACCACAACAAAGAGTAGCCCCCGCTCTCCGCAACTAGAGAAAGCCGCGCACAGCAACAAAGAACCAAAGCAGCCAAAATAACTAAGTAAAATAAATAAATTAAAAAAAAAACAAAACCTGTGCGTAGGAGGGGATATTTGAAGAAGAGAGGATCTGGGAAGGTGTTTGCCAGTGAGTGTGGGGCTGTGTGGAGAGGTGTGACTTGTGTGCAGAGAAGCAGGAGGCTGAGGAGTTAGTGATGAAAGGAAATATTTGTGAAAAAGGAGGGTATATTTGCAAAGGCGGAGTCGAGAGGACTGAGGGTTTGTTTAACTGAGGATGGTGTTTGGATAACGGAGGGTGGGGAAAACAGGCTGCTTTTGGATTTCTGAAATGAGAATATTGCTAGAGAAGGAAGTGGTTGTTCCTGAAGCTTCTAAGTAGTCCCCCTCCCCCTTCCTCATGTTTTCATGTTGGGATTAGTGGGAAAAGAGGGAGGTTTTTGTGTCCATTGTTCTCCATTCTTAAGCTTGGAGTTTGGGGCTGAAATAGATTTCTTAGTTTTTCCTATTCCGTCCTCTAAAAGCTTCTTCCCTCAGGCACCACTGGTCACCACAGAATTCCCCCCCTCCCCTCCACGTCCCCAATGGCACTGCTTCCAACAGACTGCTCTAAGCTGGTGTCTGAATTCAATTACGTGTCATCAGTACGTGCTTTAAAACATTGCCATACCGTAAACATCAGTGCTGAAAGAGGCCAGCCTGTGGACCACCAGTGTGCTGGGAGAGCTTGAAACACCAGGCATCAACCACTGTTTGTGACAAAATATGCTCCCAGAGCCAGCACCTCAGCTCTAAGGCCCCTCATAAGAACGATAGAGACTCAAACTTTTTCATAAAGTGGACATTTTAACCTAAACCCTCCTGATTTTTTTTTAAAGATTCTTTTTCTGAATTTGCTTCTGTAATCTACATCCATCCCCTTTCCCCAGCAATATGAAAAGATTTCCACTTTCCTATCACTTGCTCTTGCACTCCCCCTTTGATTAATTCCTGCTATATTGGATGATCCTGAGAAGTGTTTGTGCACGGCGATGTAGAATGACAAGTAAAGTGTTGTATAATTTAAGAATCCTCCAAACTCTTGGTATAAATTACCTGGAAAAACTGCATTTATATATATAGGCCAGACTTTAAGACTCCTGCTTCTAATGCAACACACAGAACACAACACAGTAAATACTTCATTTTAATTTGTTCATTTTTTAAAACTTTGCTCCCTGGGTGTGTATTCATTATCTTGAAACCAAGGTACCTACAACTCTGGCCATCACAGTGCTCTGAAGTCACCATTAGTGACTTAACAGTTTGGATGGGATTAGCTTCACTGTGGTGTTATTTGGTACAAATGGAGCAGGAGAATTATATTTTAAAACATATACCAGCATTGTGCCAAAGAGGAAAGAATCTACCAAGAAACTTTCAAACATGATCCCTGAGATTAGTTTTTCCAGTAATTTTCTTCTTAAGGTAACATGTACTGTGACTTTCCATGGTACCTTCCAGAGATCTCTAAATGACCCCTGGCATTTTCTAATCGACAATGAGATGATATACGTTTCAGGTGATAAAATAACAAGAGAGCTCTGGAGGGATTAAATTTATGGATTGGAAAGTAAGCCCAAATGTTTCAACACACATTAACTTCTTTCCTGTTTAGACGACCCGGTGTTGTCTCTTCTTTCAGCTGGGCACCAGATGCCTTCTTCCCTTCCCCACACCGGTTCTGCTTCTGTGCGTGTGCGTGCAATATATGGAGCCATTAGTGCCCTTGGGGCTGTTTTGCTTCCACAATAACATAATGCAGTGATTTTATAATTTCCCTGAGACTTCTTTTTTGTTTACATAAAATGTACAGGAAAGCAAAAAGAAACACACCAGCGGAGATCAAGAAGCCAGGCTAGAAACCTGGGAGAGTTCCTCACCTTTCTTACACGTGTTAACACAGACCCCTGTCCTGCCGCCCTCCCTCTTGTGTGTCACTTTGACAACACCTCTTGCAGTGTGCCCTTTCACCTCCCGCAGCCCTAGTTCTTCCTCTGCTTTCTTTTCCTAACCTCAGCTGCAGTCTCTAATACATTGTCTGCAGGGCTCCATCGCGTTGCTGTCTCCCTCACTGCTGGGGAATTAAACCCAGTCTCTCCCATGGTATCCTCTGCCCTCCTGCCTCTACTCGCCTTGCCTTCGCTCTCATCCTCATTCAGAGTGCATTACTGCTTCCTGTTCTGCATTTCCCTATGCTTTTCCCACCTCTAGACCTCCACTCTTGTGATCTCACCCTCAATGAAAAGAACACCCTGGCACTGGGGAAGGAGAGAGAGGTATCATGAGCCATTATTGTCACTCCTAGGGTCAGAAAGACCACCTGTGTGATTCTCCACCTTTTGAGTTGAATTGATTTATGGGATTAAGAGATCTCAAATTGACACAAGTATACATACGTATGTACTCAGCTATGACTGGTAAACTCAGCTTCAGGAAAATGAGTGAATTACATGTTTATACTTGATGATAAATCTTTAAGTGTACAACTTTTTACACATCCTTAACAGACCCAATAAGGTTGAACTGAAAAACCAGGGTATCAGACATGAATATCTTAAAATATTCTCTGGAATGTTCTTCCATCCAGATCATCTGTAGCTTTCTTCTGCAATATATGTGGTGGAGAAATGTTGCATGACTGTTTCTCAGATGTGGTTTATTATTTGCAAATGTCCTGCTTGTCTCTTCCCTAGAGACTGTAAAGCTGATCTTTCAGCTAGTACTACTGTGGAATATTTTGGTGTTGTATTTTGTTTGGCCAACTAAACTGCATCAATAATTACATTTTTTGGCGGTGGGTGGGTTTTGGCTGAGCTGCGAGGCATGCGGGATCTTAGTTCCCTGACCAGGGATTGAACCTGTGGCCCCTGTAGTGGAAGCACGGAGTCCTAACCACTGGACCCCCAGGGAATTCCCAATAATTATATTTTTTTATTAAAAAAAAAAAGTGTATGTGAGGAGGAGAGAGGGACCAAGTGTTGCCACCCTGTAGGGTAGTAAGAATACCCTATAGTAGTTTGATACTATGTAGTTTTGTTGGAAGAGGGAATGGTATTTGGTAATATTTTGTTTGGGTGATTAAGTAGCATTTGCAACTGCAAACCAGTTGAAATACATTAATACATTTTATCATCTAAAATGACATTCATGTCCTATGCTGCTGAGTCAAAAATTAAACTTTTAAGTATCCTTTTTGACATAAACCCTCAATTCTGTACCGTTGGAGCAAATATTGAAAATGCAGAGTTTGGGCTCAGTGCTTAGCTTCTGACTTCCATTTAACAGCACCTGCTCTGCCTTGCTTTCTGGATGGCTAACTCTGCACTATCTTAGCTCTGTTTCCTATTTTGTATGCACCACTTTATAACTAAAGTCTTCCCCACTAACTGGCTTTAATTCTTTTCTTGTTATTCTAACATCTCACTTATGGATTTCCCTTTGTATCCTTATCTAAAATATCCTAAATGGTTGGAGGATTGCTGTCCAATTTAAACCACACTTAAGATAGTCATAGACTTGGACCCCAGAGAGCATATCTTACATGGTGGTGAAGAAGGGAAAGGATTTAGAGAACTATGAGAGAGAGATACATAGTTATTAAATACAGAAAATAACTGTTGCTTTTTTCCTACATAACACAATTTTTGTTATTAATTCTGTCAGAGACAGGATGTTTGCTGGATGTACCAGTTGTCTGACCTCAGATGGGCTTGAGATTTTGTTTATATTTTTAAAACTACAAAATTTGAGGTGTGGAGGTGGCTTTATGCTACCATTGGATAATACCCATCAGATTCCCTTTCCTCAATAGGACTTAACTCCATTGTCATTTCTTTCTTTGATAACTTCCCCAGACTACCAGTCTCACTGGGTTAGCACCCCCTCCATGCTCCTTTACCAATCTGTCAATCAATCCTCTATTAAGGCATGCATCACACCATGTAGCATTTATTCATATGTGTGTTTTCCCCTTTGGACTGTAAGCTATGTGAAGGCAGGAAATGGTATCTTTGACCACATATTTTCCAGGGCCTAGCTCAAAGCCTGGTTTATAGTAGGCACTTAATGAAGATTAACACCTTCATAGTAACACACAGCTCCCAAATCTCAGTGGCTTAAGACAATCTTGGATTGGCAAAGACCCTGCTCTCTATCGTCCTCACTGAGGGAGGTAGGCTAAGGAAGCCTCTACAGACTTGGATGCAAGTGAGTCATCTTAGCAGGGATGGAAACGGTGAATCATGCTCCGGCTCTTGATGTTTCAGCTTGGAACTGACATGTCACTTTCTCTCCTGTTTCAGTGATCAAAGCAAGGGACATAGCCACACCTAATGTCATGGGAATGAGGAAGAACAGCACTGCTTTGTTTCTGAAAGCAGAGAACAGGAATAATAGTGAGCAACATTAGTGCCTGTTAAGCTAAAGTCTGATACATGGTAGGCGCTCAATACCTAGTTAATGAATGAGGTACCTGAAACTACCTGTTAGGATTTTAATTTTTTTCTATACAATAAGCAGAATCACTCCAAGTAATGAAATAATCTAATAACTACATTAAAAAATGAGCATACTAAATATATTATCTAAGCCATATTCAGCAAACATCTGGAGACTTTTTTTGTAACCACTCCGTTCACTTTATTCATATTAGGGAAGGTGTTATGTTTGATTTTGCAGTTTTTCAGATGCATAAAGTATGGAATGGGTCAATTTGCATAATTGTCATTTTTGCCTGAGTCATTTAGAAGATTTGGAAAAAATGTTGAAGTCTTCAAATATTTACATATTTAGTCTGATGAAGAAGTTATTTAAAGTAACCTTTTTCGGAAGAGTTAATATCTGGATCAAAAATTGGGCAAGAGCTTAGGAAAAATGAGAGTCTAATCAACTTAAAAATGAAGTATTGCTGCAGATTGTATGCTAATATTTTACACTAAATTTTTTCTTCATTGTTAAGGTAACCCAAACACATTGTATAAAATGTGGAAAATGCAAACTAGTTTGAGAAAGGTGAATTAAAAATCACTGGTGTGATTTCTTTTATTCCATTGTTCTAGTTATAGAATAAGCATATGGACAAGGGAAGAGAAGATATTGGCTTGTAATGGGGAGTAACAGTGGAAATATCAAGAAATGATCAGATTGAGACTATGGATTAAGGACAATATTGGTAGGATTTGTTGATGGATAAAATGAGGAAGGAGGGAATAGAGAAATGATAGAGATGGTAGAGGATAGAGGATATAGTGATAGAGGAGATCAGTGATGCTTCCCCAGATTTTGGCTTGAACATCTGAATGTAATCCATGTGTAGAGGTGGGTGTATATATAAGACTGCACTCATTGTATGTGTGGTTTTTAAAATTTACTTAACATTATATTAACGTATTTTTAATGCTATAAACATACCTTGAAATAAGATTTTAAATGGTTTAATATTCACTCATATGATATGCTATAGCTGTTGATTTTCTCCCTATTTGGGGGGCAATTAAGGTGTTTTTTCCCCTTTAATAAATAACATGGTAATGTTCTCAGGATTCACCTACTTCCTTGTCTCCTCAATTCAACAATATTTAACTTGAGGGAATTGACCAAGGTTTGCTGGAATTTCAACATAGCAAACCAACATGTGATAAAGTGAGTTGGGAATAGAAGGAACCAAGACTAGAGGTCATCTTGGTTTCAGTCTTCCAAGGGGGTATGGTGAGATATAGCTCAAACCAGACTGGTGTTGCTTTCGAGGTCAGAATTGGTAGTGGTAGACAATTGCTGAGAGGGACATTTGTCTTGGATGCAGAGATGGCACTGTCCCCGAGGAATGAAAGACCTGGCAAGAGCCAGATGGCAGGGCCAGATCCCAGCTGGGAGGCAATTCTAAAGGAGAATCTCAAAAATTTTTTTGAGGTCCACTTAAAAAGACAATCATGCTTTTATCCATCAGGGTAGGGCTTTGGATTGGAGGATAAGGTACCCAAGGCAGAGCTTCCTGTGGGAAGCTGCGGCTTTGAGGGGTCTGAGGACTCAGCCCATCTCTAGGATTTAAGCAGCCAAACTGTTTCTTTGCCCCACTTTCTGGGTAAGAAGCAATTCCTTATTGGGCTGCCTGCATTTGCCCAGGAAATCTCTGAGGCTGAGCAAGCAAGGTGAAGGTCCTCCATCTGTGGCTGGGAGGGAGTGGGGAAGGCTGTGATGGACATTGAAAACTTGCGTTCATTGAGTGTCTCACCTGTGGGGCGATGGGAGTCAGGAGGGGCTGGAGATACGACAGAAATACTAGAAAACCCTCTGCCTTAAACTTGTGTCTTGGTCACACATTATGATATTGATTACTAACCATACGTAATACTGTTTATATATAGTGCAGAGATGCAGTAACCAGTGTTTGAGGTGCCTATGGAGTTGGAGGACTGTCTTCGCAGTACCTGAGTTCAAATTTATGTTTAAATTGTGTTTTCACTTTGATGATAACTTAAAGAAAATATTTTTATCAGTTTGAAATATAAGGCTTCACATTTACAGTGATAATTTGTGATTAAAAAGACATTTTCATAGACTAAAACTGCAGTTTCTTAAGTTAATATTGTTCAAAGTAGGGTCCAAAACATATTCTTATGGGTACATCCATTAAAAAAATTTTCTTTTCATCGTGGAAAATAGAATCCTAATCTGAGCCTCGAAGAATGGATGGGTTTGGATGGGTGCAAAAGGAGAAAGGTGTTTCCATGAGAGGAGAGAGTTAGATCAAGGATGATCGTGGTGCCTCTGGGATGCCTGGGAACTTGAAGGATACGTCAGTTTCAGGTTTTTAAATACTCCACCCTGACCCTGATATGTCAGGAATATGGGGAACACTCCTTCCTCTACTATTACCTACCTTTCTCTGATGGATGCAGGAGCTTGATTAAGTCTTTTTGTTGAGAAGGTAACTCTCATAGTCCCCCTTTAAAGAATCATCTTCTAACCCTCATGTAATTGATCAGTGTCTAACACAAAACTTTCTTTCTCTGCCAGAATGTGAATTTAGTTTCCTCAGGACTTAACTTCTGAACAGTTAATGATTCTTGCAGAGACATCTAAAGGAAGGCCCATTGCAGCATCCCTTTGGGTGTTTGCTAGGTACTCAGGAAGCAGGTGGTCCTCCAGGGACTAGAAAACTAAAGGGACATTGTCTTTTTTAGGTACCAACCTCATCTTCCACCTGTACTTGGTTAGGGATTTGTTCCTCTCAAATTTCATTGATGTCCTCTTGAGTTATTTTTCTTTTGTACAAGAAACATCCCAGATCAGTGGTCTTTATACATCTTCATTTTGCAGGACAGCTTTTCTAGGTTTATTACTAAAACAGCGTCTGTGTTTTTTAATTACAACAGATTGGACTGCAAACCTATTTGTACTGATGTAGGCTGAAAAATGTGGTTCGTCTTTTTAAATCTTCTTTGTTAAGTAAAGCTTTCTCTTGTTTTTTCCTTCACAGATTCCAACAAGATTATGGCAGAGCAGAGCCACATGCAAAAGCAGCTGGATTTACAGAATGGTAGCTTAGAGGCAGGCTTTGTGGCGAATTCCCTCGAAAACGATTCCCAAAACATGATGGAGAGCCTGAGCCCGAAGAAATATTCTTCCAGTCTGAGATTTAAAACCAATGGAGACTATTCTGGTTCCTATTTAACCCTCTCACAACCTGTGCCTGCTAAAAGAAGCCCTTCTCCTTTGGGAACCAGTGTCAGAAGTAGCCCCTCCTTGGCCAAAATCCAGGGAACCAAGCAGTTCTCTTGCGATGGAAATGACAAAAATATTTCCGTGAAACCTCCCACCCCTTTACGCAGCACTTCACCCTCCCTTAGTGGATATCCACTTGGGAGAGCAGACTTTGATCATTTTACAGGCCGGGACACTGAAAGGTCCTTGAGGCTTTCAGAGAAGCCTCCCTATTCCAAATATAGCTCAAGGAATAAATCCCATGACAATGTCTACTTTCTGGGAGGGCTGGAAGGCCGAAAAGCATCTGGCTCACTCCTGACCATGTGGAATGGAAGTTCCCTGAGTGATACTGGCTCCTTGCCCATCGGTAGGTCAGGGGCAGCCAGCATGCCTTCAAGCCCAAAGCAAGCCAGGAAAATAAGCATCCAGGACAACCTGACACTTCAGCCCAAGTTGACCAGACACAAGGATCTGGCATCTGAAAACATCAGTTTAAGAACTAGGAAGTACTCGAGCAGCAGCCTGAGTCACATGGGCGCCTATAGCCGATCTCTCCCCAGGTTGCACAGAGCCACAGAGAATCAGCTGGCACCTCTCAGTGTGCCTCCAAGAAGCTCTCTGGGCAATTCCAAACGAATGAAACTGGGGGAAAAGGATCTACCTCATAGCATCACAGACAATGACAATTACCTGAATTTTTCTTCTTTGAGCTCAGGAGCTTTACCCTATAAAACCTCTGCCTCTGAGGGCAACCCTTACGTGAGTTCCACCCTCAGCGTCCCTGCCAGTCCTCGAGTGGCTCGGAAGATGCTTCTGGCCTCCACCTCCTCCTGTACCTCTGATGACCTTGATAGGGCTTCCTACTTGGGGACCAGCCCAGGTCATTCATTCCCTCCCGGAGAGCTGGACAGAGCGTTTGCGGCCAGGAGGAACTTCTCGTGTGGGTCTGTTGAGTTTGATGATGCAGATCCGGACAGCCTCAGACAGGCCTCAGGAACCCCCCAGCCTGTCCTTCGGGAACGGAAAAGCAGCATTAGCTCCATTTCAGGACGAGACGACCTGATGGATTATCACCGGCGGCAGAGGGAGGAGAGACTCAGGGAGCAGGAGATGGAGCGATTGGTAATCTTCTCATCTGACTTGACCTCACTGTTTCATTGAATAACTTCTTTTTTTTTTTTTTTTTTTTTAAAAGAGGCAAAGTTTTTTTTTTTTTTTACTTGATTTTATTTATTTATTTATTTATTTTTGGCTGTGTTGGGTCTTCGGTTCGTGCGAGGGCTTTCTCCAGTTGCGGCAAGCGGGGGCCACTCTTCATCGCGGTGCGGGGACCGCTCTTCATCGCGGTGCGCGGGCCTTTCTCTATCGCGGCCCCTCCCGTCGCGGGGCACAGGCTCCAGACGCGCAGGCTCAGCAATTGTGGCTCACGGGCCCAGCTGCTCCGTGGCATGTGGGATCTTCCCAGACCAGGGCTCGAACCCGTGTCCCCTGCATTAGCAGGCAGATTCTCAACCACTGCGCCACCAGGGAAGCCCCATTGAATAACTTCTTGGAGACAAACTCCAAGGATATATGTGTAGAATTTCCATGTGCACCAGCCACTGGTCCCCTCCTAGATTTCCTCCTGCTAATCTTCCTCTTCCCAGATCACTATTATTAGTCATAAATGGATAGTTTGAAGGCCTATATGTGCCTAATGTTATATTAAGTTGCTCTGCAGAGGTCTCACGAGTATAAATTCTTGATAAATCTAACAAAGATAGTTGTGAATTTTACTGAATTTCTTTAAAAGTCTTACAAACTTCTCTCTTAAGACTATGAGGAAACACTGATTTGTATTATTTATGTCATCAAATTTGCATGTATATGCTATGATGGTAATAATCAGTGAAATGACAACTCATTGGAAATTAGGCAGTAAGTTTCTCTGTATAGCAAGTTGTCTGTAAAGTTGAAAGGTTGCCCCAATGGTGCTCAACCTTTTTTCTGCACTGTACATAGACACACACACACCATACTCCCTTCAGCCATGTCTTAATACATATAGTGACTCCAAACTACACATGCTCAAAAAAAATTACTGAGTTGTCTTTTTCTATGGATTTATGATTACTGTAAAAAATATTGAAAATAATAAGAAAAGAGGAAACAGGAGAGTCCCACTAATGAATGAGAACAAACTGCTGCGTTTTTCTATTTTCTTTTAAGCATAATTTTTTAGGGTGAATACCTGTAAGATTATTTTGATTCATTAGTGATTAATGATTAATGATTTCCTTAATGTGGGAAGCTGCAGGATGGTAAAGCTGATTTACAGAAGTATAGGAGTATCAAAAGTATTTTAGTTACTAAAAGAAAGTATCCTGGAATAAGATTTCTGAATCACATACAAAACTAGTTAATGCCCTACAGGACAATAAAATTGTAACTTCTGGATTATAATGAACAGAAACTTTTGCATCTATACAGGACAGAATTTGCTTGAAATTTTAGAAAAATAATTATTCACATCACTCACAGTTTTTGATAAGTTAATGTCTATCCTTACAGAGTTTCCAAATATCCTAATCACTAATAGTGAATGAAAACAAATGTGTATACCCCTAGAGAATTTGGTATTCTGTGGGTGGGTATGTTAGATGGTGCTCCAGTATGGCAGTTCCTTTGTTATCATAAATAGTCTCCAAAGATTTTTCATGATCACAAAAGCCATTGTATTTGGTCCTGATTCATTGACATAAGCTAGAAAAACTTTTAATTAGCATATAAAAGCCTTCTTGTATATAGATAGCAAATCTAGTGCTATACTGTACTGAATAACTGTCATTGATAAAGCCAGAGAATCAACTTCTATGATTTATTAAGTTACCTAGGAGAGCATTTCAATGGCTTCATCACTCCAGAGGTCTTCGTTAAATGCTTTTATTTACTCTTCTGTTCTAAGCGTAGGAAACCAAACTCTTATTTATTTATTTATTTATTTATATTTTTGGCTGTGTTGGGTGTTTCTTGCTGCACGCGGGCTTTCTCTAGTTGAGGTGAGAGGGGCTACTTTTTGTTGTGGTGCACAAGCTTCTCATTGTGGTGGCTTCTCTTGTTGCTGAGCATGGGCTCTAGGCGCAGCGCGTGGGCTCGGTAGTTGTGGCTTGCAGCCTCTGGAGCGCAGGCTCAGTAGTTGTGGTGCACAGGCTTAGTTGCTCTGCGGCATGTGGGATCTTCCTGGACCAGGGCTTGAACCCGTGTCCCCTGCATTGGCAGGAGGATTCTTAACCACTGCGCCACCAGGGAAGTCCCAAACTGGTTTCATCTTTAGCACTTATAAGAGTTGGTGAATTTTTCTTTCCTCTAGTTTTCCCAAATCTGCTAAGGTTTCTGGCTATCCAGCAAGTGACCTTTTTACTGCCTATAAGGTTGGTGCCCTGTAAGCCACAAACAGGTCCTAGTTCAACTTCTTGGGAGAAGCTTTGGTTATTAGCTTCAGATATGAAGTTATAACCCTTTCTCCTTAATAAGGGGCTTGTCATATCTGATGAAGTGAGGCTAATTTTTAAGTAAGACACTCTACTTTTGGCCTCTGTTGTATTGTCTATTTGTCTGATTATATTCCACTAAAAGGGAGGACAGATTCTTATTGAGCCCATGCAAATAATGTTATTGCCATTAAAAAGTAAAATGTCTCAGAAAAAAATGTTTTTTCCTGAATCTGAAGGACCAAGGAGAACAAACTAACATTTAAAGAATGTTTCATTTAGTTTGCAACATCGAAGTCAACTAAATTGACGGTTAGCGATAGATCAGCATGAATGCTAAAAGGGTTTTCCCCATCAGAAAATAGAACATTAAGATAATGCCAATAATTTTCCAAAACACATGTCCACATTTAGAAATTAGATTTCCAGTTTCAGTTCAGTCTGTTCTATGTAATTAATTCTTATTCCTCTAACCTTGGGTCATTAATTTGATTTCATGAAGTTATCTATTTCTGAACTAAAAGAAGTCCTGAAAATCTGATTTAGCCTCTAGTACTATCTCATACTTGTCTATGTAATGTCAGCTCTTCTGTCAGCCTCTGACCCTAAGTCCGTTCTTTGAAATATCAAGAGTGAAGAGTATCTGGTAAAGTTCTGTCCACGAGGCTCTGAGACTGTCTTCCTTTGTTAAAGGCACATCCTCACCTATAACTTAAGCAGAGTCTTTAGGAAAGCATGAGAGGAAATCGTGGACTACTGGGTGAGGGTAAGAGTAAGTGGCTATGGTTAACCTACGGTTAATTTAACAAACAGTATCAGCAAGAAGGAGAATCTAAATCTTCCGTTAGGCAATATGATGTTGATCTTCTCTTATTTTTTTTAATAAATTTATTTTATTTATGTATTTATTTTTGGCAGCGTCGGGTCTTCGTTGCTGTGCGCAGGCTTTCTCTAGTTGTGGTGAGAGGGGGCTACCCTTTGTTGCGGTGCGTGGGCTTCTCATTGCGGTGGCTTCTCTTGTCGCAGAGCACGGGCTCTAGGCACGCGGGCTTCAGTAGTTGTGGCATGCAGGCTCAGTAGTTGTGGCTCGCGGGCTCTAGAGCTCAGGCTCAGTAGATGTGGCACATTGGTTTAGTTGCTGCACGGCATGTGGGAATCTTCCTGGACCAGGGCTCAAACCCATGTCCCCTGCATTGGAGGGCAGATTCTCTTCACCACTGCACCACCAAGGAAGCCCATGTTGGTCTTATTTAATCAGTGTTTCCCCTGAGGGTGAGAACATATTACAGAGAGTGAGGACGTTGACATATATCCAGGGCCTTTCTGTAAAGTATGCAATCACTGAACTTTATAATATTTTGCCTGTACAAAATTAGCCTAGGGAAGGCTGAGCTTCTCATTTGATTTGATAAATCTTCCTATGCATTTGTTGATAGTGTTGAGCTATTTATCAAGAAGGGGCTTAACAAATAAACCTAATTATTTCTAGCATTCTTCTTTTTGTAAGGTTAAGAAAAAAAATCTTTGTCATTGCCCAATAGTCCTCTGGGAAAACTTAAAGACAGTTCAAATGTAAAAGGTATCTTGGAAAAAATTTGTTTTCCTGAATTTAGGGTCTGATCTTGGGAGGGCAAAATCAAATATTAATCAGAGATTATGTTATTTGAATAATATAGCGTTGTGGATGCCTGAGAAAATGAATGTTCGCAGTTTGGTTACCTAATAAAGTGAGAATAAGTTATTTATTATAAACAATAAATCTTAAAATAACCAGATGAGGAACTGTTTTTGGTCATTTTAAATATGCAAGTATATATCCCAGTTAGGAGAAGGCACAAAAGATTACTCTTGTGAGATACTGAAACTCTTCTCTCTGGGCAGATTACAAAAAAATAAAATAAACTTTTGCTATCTTTTGTAAGCATAGGCTGATTTCTCCAAGATAAGTAAGTAGGTAATTTCAATAAGAGATAATTGCATTTTAGTTTTACATTAATAGGATACTTCTCATAAAAAAATTACTTCATAAATAAACTCATCAATGCTGTTCAAACTTTGCCAAAATTTTAACATTTTATTACATCTTTACAGAATTAACTATTTGCAGGTATTATAAAGTAAGTCAAATAAGCTCCCTTTCTGCAAATCTAAAATTTTTAATGTAACTTTATTTTATTAAAGTACAGTTGATTTACAGTATTGTATAACTTTCAGGTGTACAACATGGTGATTCAACATTTTTATAGATTATACTCCACTTAAAGTTATTATAAGATATTGGCTGTATTCCCTATACTGTACCATATATCCTTATAGTTTATTTTATACATAGTAGTTTGTACCTCTTAATTCCCTACCCTTCTATTGCCTCTCCATCCCTCTCCCCACATGTTATCACCAGTTTGTTCTCTATATCTGTGAGTCTCTTTCTGTTTTGTTATGTTTATTCATTTGTTTTATTGTTTAGATTCTACATGTACGTGCTAACATACAGTATTTGTCTTTCTCTGGCTGACTTATTTCATTAAGCATAATATCCTCCAGGTCCATCCATGTTGTTGCAAATGGGAAAACTTCATTATTTTTTATGGCTGAGTAATATTCCATTGTCTGTATATACCACATCTTCTTTATTCATCTGTTGATGAGCTCTTAGGTTGCTTCCATATCTTGACTATTGTAAATAATGCTGCTATGAACATTGGGGTGCATATGTCTTCTCAAATTACTGATTTCTGTTTTCTTTTGGTATGTACCCAGAAGTAGAATTGCTGTATCATATGGTAGTTCTGTTTTTAATATTTTGAAGCATCTCCATACTGTTTTCCATAATGTCTCTGCCAGTTTACATTCCCACCAACAGTTTACTAGGGTTCCGTTTTCTCCACATCCTCTCCAGCATTTGTTATTTGTGGTCTTTTTTTTTTTTTTTTTTTTTAAGGATTTTCTTATTTATTTATTTATTTATTTATTTATTTTTGGCTGTGTTGGGTCTTCGGTTCGTGCGAGGGCTTTCTCCAGTTGCGGCAAGCGGGGGCCACTCTTCATCGCGGTGCGGGGACTGCTCTTCATCGCGGTGCGTGGGCCTTTCTCTATCGCGGCCCCTCCCGTCGCGGGGCACAGGCTCCAGACGCGCAGGCTCAGCAATTGTGGCTCACGGGCCCAGCTGCTCCGTGGCATGTGGGATCTTCCCAGACCAGGGCTCGAACCCGTGTCCCCTGCATTAGCAGGCAGATTCTCAACCACTGCGCCACCAGGGAAGCCCTATTTGTGGTCTTTTTGATGATAGCCATTCCGACAGGTGAGAGGGGATATCTCACTGTGGTTATGATTTGCATTTTTCTGATGATTAGCAATGTTGAGCATCTTTTCATGTGTCTATTTGCCATCTGTATGTCTTCTTTGGAAAAATGTCTTTTCAGGTCTTCTGCCTATTTTTTAATTGAGTTGTTTGTTTTTATGATATTGAGTTGTATGAGCTGTTTATATATTTTTGATATTAACGCCTTATTGAATATATCATTTGCAAATATTTTCCCATCCAGTAGGCTGTCTTTTTGTTTTATTGGTGGTTTCCTTTGCTTTGCAAAAGCTGTGAAGTTTAATTAGGTCCCACTTGTTTATTTTTGCTTTTGTTTCCTTTGCCTGAGGAGAAAGATCCAAAAAAATACTGCTATAACTTATGTCAAAGAGTGTTCTGCCTATGTTTTCTTCTAGGAGTTTTATGGTTTCCGGTTTTACATTTAAGTCTTTAATCCATTTTGAGTTTATTTTTGTATATGGTGTTAGAGAATGTTCTAATTTCATTCTTTCACATGTAGTTGTCCAGTTTTCCCAGCACCACTTGTTGAAGAGACTGTCTTTTTTCCATTGTATATTCTTGCCTCCTTTGTCACAGAGTAATTGACCATAAGTATATGGGTTTGTTTCTGTGCTCTCTATTCTGTTACATTGATTTATGTGTATGTTTTTGTGCCAGCACCATACTATTTGATTACCGTAGCTTTGTAGTATAGTCTGAAATCAAGGCGTGTGATTCCTCCAGCTTTGTTCATTTTTGTCAAGACTGCTTTGGCTATGCAGGGTCTTTTGTGGTTACAAATAAGTTTTAGGATTATTCATTCTTATTCTGTGAAAAATGTCTTGGATATTTTGATAAGGATCACATTAAATCTGTAGATTGCTTTGGGTAGTATGGACATTTTAACAATGTTAATTCTTCAGATTCATGAACATAGGAAATCTCTCTATTTCTTTGTATCATCATCAATTTAGTTCATCAGTGTTTTATAGTTTTCAGAGTATAGGTCTTTCTCCTAGTTGATTAAATTTATTCCCAGGTATTTTATTCTTTTTGATGTGATTTTAAACAGGATTGTTTTCTTGATTTCTCTTTCTGATAGTTCATCATTAGTGTATAGAAAAGCAAGAGATTTCTGTATATTAATCTTGTATCCTGCAACTTTACTGAATTCCTTTATTAGTTCTAATAGTTTTTTGTGGAGACTTTAGGGTTTTGAATATATAGTGTCATGTCATCTGCAAATAGTGACAGTTTTACTTCTTCCTTTCCCATTTTGATGCCTTTTATTTCTTTTATTATCTGATTGCTGTGGATAGGATTTCTAATACCATGTTAAATAGAAGTGGCAAGAGTGGGCATCCTTGCCTTGTTCCTGGTTGTAGAGGAAAAGCTTTCAGCTTTTCACCATTAAGAATGATGTTAGTTATGGGATTGTCATAAATGGCCTTTAATATGTTGAGATATGTTCCCTGTATGTCAACTTTGATGAGAGTTTTAATCATGAATGGTTGTTGAATTTTGTTAAATGCTTTTTCTATGTCTATTGAAATGGTTATGTGATTTTTATCTTTCTTTTTGTTAATGTGATGTATTGCATTCGTTAATTTGTGGATATTGAATCATCTTTGCATTCCTGGAATAAATCCTACTTGATCATGGTGTACGATCCTTTTTTATATATTGTTGAATTTGGTTTCCTAATATTCTGTTGAGGAGTTTTGCACCTCTGTTCATCAGAGATATTGGTCTGTAATTTTCTTTCTTTCTTTCTTTTTTTGTAGTGTCTTTGTCTGGTTTTGGTATCAGGGTAATGGTGGCCTCACAGAATTTATTTGGGAGTGTTCCCTTTTCTTCGATTTTTTGGAATAGTTTGAGAAGGATAGGTATTAGCTCTTCTTTATATGTCTTTTAGAGTTCCCCATGAAGCCATATGGTCCTGGATTTTTGTTTACTGGGAGTTTTTTTTATTCTTCATTCAATTTCACCACTAGTGATTGGTCTGTTCAGATTATCTATTTCTTCCTTATTCAGTCTTGGAAGATTGTGTGTTTCTAGGAATTTATCCATTTCTTCTAGGTTGTACAATTTATTGGTTTATAACTGTTCATAGTATTCTATTATGATTTTTTGTATCTCTGTGATATTGGTTCTCTTTTGTTTCTTATTTTATTTGTGTCCTTTCTCTTTTTTTTTTTAATGAGTCTGGCTAAAGGCTTATCAATTTTATTTATCTTTTAAACAATCAGCTCTTGGTTTCATGAATCTTTTCTATTTATTTTTGGTCTCTATTATATTTATTTCCTCTCTGATATTTATTATTTTCTTCCTTCTGCTGCCTTTAGGCTTTGTTTGTTCTTCCTTTTTTAATTCCTTTAGATGGCAGTTTAAGTTGTTTATTTGAGATTTTTCTTATTTCTTGAGATAGTCCTGTATTGCTATAAACTTCCCTCTTAGAACCACTTTTTCTGTGTCCCATAGGTTTTGGAAAGTTGTGTTTTGTTTTGTTTTTTAATTACTTATTTTATTTATTTTTGGCTGCATTGGTTCTTTGTTGCTGCACATGGGCTTTCTCTAGTTGCCTCAAGCAGGGGCTACTCTTCATTGCAGAGTGCAGGCTTCTCATCATGGTGGCTTCTCTTGTTGCAAAGCATGGGCTGTAGGTGCACAGGCTTCAGTAGTTGTGGCATGTGGGCTCAGTAGTTGTGGCTCATGGGCTCTAGAGCGCAGGCTCAGTAGTTGTGGCACATGAGCTTAGTTGCTCCACGGCATGTGGGATATTCATGGACCAGGGATCAAACCCATGTCCCCTGCGTTGGCAGGCAGATTCTTAACCACTGTGCCACCAGGGAAGTCCCTGTGTATTTATTTTCATTTGTCTCAGGGTATTTTCTGATTTCCTCTTTGATTTCTTCATTGGTCCACTGGTTTCTTAGTGGCATGTTGTTTAATCTCCACATGTTTGTGTTTTTCCCATTTTTTTCCCTGTAATTGATTTTTAGTTTCATACCATGTGGTTGAAAAAGATGCTTGATATAATTTCTAGACGCTTAAATTTGTTGGGATTCGTTTTGTTTCCTAGCATGTGATCTTTCCTGGAGAATGTTCCATGTGCACTTGAAAAGAAATGTGTATTCTGCTGTTTTTGAGCAGAATGTCCTGTAGATATCTGTTAAGTCCAACTGGTCTATATGTCATTTAAGACCATTGTTTTCTTATTGATTTTCTGTTTGGATGATCTGCCAATTGATGTAAGAGAGGTGTTAAAGTCCTCTACTTCTATTGTATTATTGTTAATTTCCCCCTTTATGTCTGTTAATATTTACTTTATATATTCAGGTGCTCCTATATTAGGTATATGTTAACTAATACAGGAGCACCTAAATATGTTAATGAGTGTTATATCCTCTTCTCATATTGATCCCTTTATCATCATATAATGCCCTTCTTTGTCTTTGGATATAGACTTTGTTTTGTTTTGTTTTGTTTTGTTTTTTTGTTTTTTTTTTTTTAGACTTTGTTTTAAAGTCTACTTTGTCTGATATGAGTATTACTACCCTAGCTTTCTTACATTTCCATTTTCATGAAATATCTTTTTCCATCCCCTCACTTTCAGTCTGTGTGTGTTTTTAGCTCTGAAGTGAGTCTCTTGTAGGCAGCATATAGATGGGTCTTGTTTTTTTTTTATCCAATCAGGCATCCTATGTCTTTTGATTGGAGCATTTAGTTCATTGACACTTAAAGTGACTATTGATAAGTGTGTACTTCTTGCCATTTTGTTACTTGTTTACTGGTTGTTATTGTAGTTCTTCTGTTTTTTTCTCTTCTTTTAGTTTGTTCCCTTGTGGTTTGATGATTTTCTTCAGTGGTATGCTTGTGTTTCTTTCTGCTTAGTTTTTGTCTATCTATTGTAAGTTTTGATTTGTGGTAACCATGGGGTTCATATGTTGACCTATAAATATATCTACTTGTTCTAAACTGATAGTCATTTAAATTCAAACACATTCTAAAAGATCTACGTTTTTTACTCCCCTCCCCCACTTTTGGGTTTTTGATGTCATATTTTACATCTTCATGTCTATCCCATAACTGTTTATTGTAGTTATAGTTGATTTTACAATTTTTGTCTTTTAATCTTCATGCTCGACTATTTAAGTAGTTGATCCACAATCTTTACTATATATTTGCCTTTATCTGTGGGATTTTTTTCTTTCCTATAAATTCTCAGTTTTTGTTGTAGCCTTTTCTTTTCCTCTTAGAGAAGACCCTTTAACACTTCTTTTAGGGTCACTTTAGTATTGCTGAACTCTTAGTTTTTGCTTGTCTGAGAAGTTCTTTATCTCTCCTTCACTTCTGAATGATAACCTTGCTGGGTAGAGTGTCCTAGGTCTTAGGTTTTTCCCTTTCAGTACTTTAAATATATCATGCCACTCGCTTCTGGCCTGCAAAGTTTCTGCAGAAAACTGTATTTTTGATGTGTTCCTGGGGGGAGGTGAGCTCAGCGTCCTCTTTCTCCACCATCTTGATCTCCCTGACATCCAAATATGTAATTTTTTAATTTCCATCAATTTTTGTTCTTCACGGTCTTCTTTCACTTTCTGGAACAATCAGACACTTCAGACAGAAGCCCTTAACTTAAGATATTGTAAACTGTATTTAAGCTGACACATCACAGAACATAATTACTATTGATATAAAAAGGTTTGTCATAGTTATAATTGTTTGGTTGAACACAAATTTTATGTTTTTCTTAATCTTACACTGTATATAGAAGTAATCTTAGCTTATCTTTTCAGTAAACTAGTAAAGAAGTTCAGAGAAACTAATCTCTTTATGATAAAACTAATCCAAACTTATTTTAAAGATGAAATTAAACTTGTATTATACTGTACACTGATAAGACAAGGCAAAGACATATAGCTGTTTTTTAAACCGAATCATCAAATCAGTGTTTGATAATTTGTGTAAGGATTCACTTTATTCATCTAAACTTGTTTTCTAAGGCAAAGAAAACTGCTTCTGAAGTCAACAGTTTTGAAGAGGAAGGTCTTTTCTAAAGGAGAACACATTTAAATTTTTAGAATTTCCTTTTTATTTTTTTGGAATTTTGGGAATGTTAGATTTATTTAAATGCTTATTAGTCTCTATAAACCAATCATAATAGAGTTCCTTTATTTTAATGTATTATTATCTTCAGGAAGTAGGAAAATATTTCACTCACACACAGTGATTTTTTTTTCTCAGTTACAGAGGCTAGGCAAAAAAAATTGTCCTGATTTGAGTTCACAAATAGAAGAACAACAAACAAGTGAGAAATGACAACAAATAAATGCTCAGCCGTCTCTCACCAGAACAAGGGTAGCTTCCAGTTCTATGTGACAGTTCACCAAGTGGTCAGATCATAAAACCAGATTCCCAGTCATTGCACCATCAATGCAGATAACTATTGATTGTGTGCAATCCAAAACCCCAATCAGATGTAGACATGAATCAGAAACCCAGAGCAGGAAAACAAAAATTTCAGAAGATAGCGAGTCAGTGAAGGTAAAGTTCTACTGCCATATGGGGTTTACTCCAGGAGCCAAGAAAAGCTGTGCCTGGGCTTCCAGCCCATGAGCTATTCTTCATGAGCAGTACAGTTTAATTGACTCTACAGGATGAGTCCACTGGGACCTCCAAATTGTCAAAGCATAATTTTCAAAAAATAAACCCAACTCTTAGACAAATATAGAATTAATAGATGCCAAAGATTTATTGAATTCATTAATGAGGAAACCAAGCAGGATAAAGTTGATTCACTAAGCATAATTTCTGTAGTATTTTTTAGCTTGAGTTGTGATTATCCCAGTGTTTCATTTGGATTTTTTTACTTGTGTAATCTTTATTTGAAAACTCAAGGTAATTATATTGAGTATTAAAGGCTGAACCCTAATCATGAATCTCTAAGGACCTACTAATGGGGTACAACTATCCACAGTGAGTCAACATTAAATAGCTTCCAACTGCTGTGCTAGTTGAGTTGTTTTGTTTTCTATAATTTTTCTTCTTTCTTGCTCTAAGCTGCCAATTTTTCTTTTGTCATTAAGCCAGCCTTCTTTTTTAAATTTATGATTTTTAGAACCCAGATATCAAGCCTTGTTTAAAAATACTGCCAACTAAGAGTTACTAGGTGCAAGTGAGGTCTTAAGAGGGTCCTGTGTGCACGAAGTGTGTGCACGTCAGCTTATAGACCTTGTGACATCCTTCTGGGCTGGCCAGTGGTCATTTAAACTTCCCAGTTCTGAGCTGTTTTCCAAGTAGGGGAATGGATAAGGTACCTCTAGTGGGCTGGGATGCTGATCCTTTGACAAACTAGATGCTTGAAAGGCTAAAGAAATCATTACAAAGTAGACAGGATATTCTTTTATTTGTCTCATTTGATACCTGCCTCCCTTCCAGTAATACAGAGGTAGGGATGCCCATCTAGTTCACCTTATGGTCCAGGGCAGTTAAAGTCATTTTAGGAAGAAAAGGGGAAAATAAAAAACTTAAAGCAAACCCTACTGCTATTAAGAGTATTCATTTGGTTACATCACCAAAAGCATCTGTGTGCTATTGTGGAGAACCAGTAGATTCCCACAAATTGAGTTGTAGCAATCCATTATTTTCTTTCTGGCTGATGACAGTCATCTGTGGTACCTTGATAAACAGTATTGTCACTGTTTAGAACTCTGTAGGGTCACACTTGGTGTTCATTTCTCCAGCAAGTTGTAATATGATGCCAGCTGTCATGAGGCACCATGGAATAAGGTTTTCTAACTTTTTACATATTCTGCCACGCCGGAGATGAGGTTGACTTTCTTTCAAGACACGTAATAATACTTCCATGGTATTTATTATGTGAATAGGTGAAATGTCTGGGACAGCGATTCTCTACAATTTAGAAGATGTTTTGTTCTAATAGTATTTCTGAAAGTGCTTTACAACTAAAGAATTTTAAGTTGCAAAGGGCTGGGACCATGCCTGTCTTGCTCACGGCTGTGCATCCACCTTGTAGCCAGATGAGTAGAGTATGGGAAACATTGCACACATGTTTTTAGAAAGAGTGAATGATATTCATTCTGGCTTTCCTTATTCTGTGGCCATAGGCTGCTCCCCTAGTTCCCAGACATCTCAAACTTAAGTTTACATACTTAGTTCTAGGTAACAGTGAAGCTCTCCACAAAAGAATGCAAATATCTCAGCATAAATGCATTCTTTTTACTTCCAGAAACAGAAAATTCTCTTCCACTTTTCAATTAAAAATAAAAAGATGAGAATGAGTTATTTTTCTTTATGCTGAAAAATTTGTAGCATTCTTTGTAAGAATTGGTGCTCTCCAGAATCATACAAAACCAAGGCTTGTGTACTTTTGAGTAGACAATAGATATAATGTTTCTAAAATTAACTAAAAGTATAATTGAGCATATTTAAGGAGTTATATAAAATGGGATTTTATAAAATAAAAGTGTATGTTCTCTAATCTCCTTAAGGTGGTAAGACAGATACTATTTTAAAGACCAGAGAGTAAACAGGCTTTATAATTCAGTTCTATAATTAAGAAAATTTGGGAACTCAAGAAGAGTGAGCATTGTCAGGTGAGAGTTAGTCTACCTGTGGATGTGTTTTGCTTTTATATCTGCTTCTTGCTGCCTCTACATGCTAGTGACTTCTGACCCCAAAAGACAGTTTGGTCATTCAGACCTTTTTGTACTGTAAATTTGACGACACCTCTTCACTGGAAGCAGAAAGGACAGTGTTATAAGAATGCCTATGGCTTCCTAGCCATCTTCCTTTTTTCCTAAGAAGAATGTGTTTGAAATGTGAAGGCAAACTTAAGTATTGAAAACTATTTTGCACTCCCGTCTGACTTGAAAGGCATCTGCTTCCTGATGTGGCCCTTCCTCTTGCTACATCCTGACTATAGTTTTAATTTAAAAAAAAAACAAGGGTTGCAGTGGTGGGAAGTGAGTCAGTTAAACTGCAAATGGGGTGACAGGTTGGTTTACTAACCAAATAAATTTGATGGCTCACACTTTTTAAAGGGATATTTAGAAATTATGACCCTCTTCCTGTATTCTGGGTCAGAATGTCCATTCATTAATTAATTGATTTAATCTTCAGGTTTGACATAAGCTTTAGAATGATTTGTTTCTGTGGAGCCTTGCTTTTCCTAGCTCTGATGTTTAAAGCAGCCAGTCAGTTCTCTGCCATTCTCTGCCCCCTTTACTTTCATGACTCGTTTGGATGGTTTGTAGAGTCTGACGCAGAAATACAATGTGAGCCATAAATGTGAACCATGTGTTTTAAAATTTTCTTACATTGAGAAAAACTACAAAAAAAAAAGATGAAATTAATTATAATATATTGGATATTGGTCAGCACAGGATTAGATTGGTAATACTGTCTACTTTCTAAATAAGCTATCCATTCTCTAAGACAACTTCTTTAATTTCTAATAAAATAAGAGTAAATCTATAACTAGTAGATAATATAAAGTAGACTGTTATCTATGGTCAGATCACCTTGGGTCATTAAAGAATAAAGACTTTATCTTTTAAATAGCAAATTGCTGGCATAAATGTAGATGTTCAGTAAATATTGAAGGAATTAATTCTTAGCAAATTAGAGTTGCCAACTGTCCCCAGTTAACTGAGAATAAAAAGTCTTTTTTTTTTCTTCTTCAGTTGGAGGGCTAGATGGGTAGAGGAGGAATGGGAAGGGAAAAAAATAGCATTTAGCAATAATCTAGTGACTCCACATTGCGGAAAAACTGAGCCAAAGTCTTAGTGTAATTTTGTGTTAAAATAGTCCCCTATACTTGAGAGCAAACCCTAGGTTCTTGTTACAGTGACAGTACAAGCTCTTGCCTCTTGATGGTGCCACACATTTAAAAATCCCTGCTTAGAACTGAGGGATGTGGACTCTTCATCTTATGTAGCATAATTTAGCATTCTCGGGCTGAATGCCGAAATACACAATGTAACTTAGACTAAAAGGAGGCCCTGTATGCCACTATGTCTGGGAAAAGTCACATTCTTTTTTCAAAAATGATAAATCGATATAGAAAAATGTACAAACTACATGAACATTGGAAATACAGTATATCAATACCAACAGGTACATGGGAGAGGGGTGATGAGGGAGGACTATTGATTCTTCATAGGAAAAGTGATCCCCATATTTGTTGTTAAATTACTTAGTATTTCTAAATTAAAAGCCATTTATTGACCTGCCTGTTAAAAATATCTCATCAAAGATTAGATTTAGTGACTGTGCTGGCTAATTCTCATAATGAGAAATTTTCTTCCTTAGTTCTAGAAAAATTTATGGGGATATTTGCAGTGAAGACTATTTTTAAAGTTTGAGATTGATTCTTCAGAAAAAAAAAAAGAAAAAGATGAAGAAGTCCAAAATAAGTATTAGAAATCAAACACATTCATCACTTTTTCAATGGAAGAATTTTGATTCAGCCATCTCAATGTGTACGTTAAGACATATTAGAAGGCACTTTTTAAAAAAAGTTAATGTCTTTATTTTGCGGTAACTGTAGATTCCCATGCAATTAATTATAAGAAATATTGATAATTCAGAGAGGTCCTGTGCACCCTATACCCAGTTTCCTCCAGCGGTAACATCTTGCACACTCGAGTACAGTATCACAAACAGTGTTACCGAGTCCAAGCTCATACTGCTTGCCTCATGGCAGGCCAGTAAATCAAGAGACGAGTGGTTGGAGCAAGGAATAGCAACTTTGTGGAGAAAGGCAGCAGACCGAGAAGACAGAGATTGCAATTTTTGAAAGTTGTCTTGGGAGAAAGGAAAATATTGTTCCTTTCCTAACAGCTCAAATAAAGAAGACCTGTCATTGTTTATTTTGTATTTCTATATATAAAACTTGCTAGCATGCTTTTTAAATTTTAACACATAGTATTTCCCATGAGATGTTATCTCCCATCAATAGTTGCATTGCAGTACTTTCAGTTGATATGGGATAGCCCAGTCTCTTTTTTTCACTTGTTAGACTTTCTTACTTTTTTACTCCACCAACTTCTTTGTGCATTAAAAAAAAAGAGAGTTTATTTTTTTTTAGGATAGATTTTCAAATGTGAAGATTGAGTTTTCATACCTCTCATGAACTGGTTTTGATTGAACAAAATAAAATATTACATAATATTCTAAAAGTATTTCAATGGATTGTATATTGTAAACTGTGGTCTTTCAGGAGAAACAACAACAACAACAACAACAAAACAAAAAGATCCTCTGGAACTTAGTTAAGCCAAGGTGAAAATGTAAAGAAATGACAGTACTATTGGACTTTTGTTTTGTCATGTTTTCTTTAATGGTATAGAACAATAGCATAATTTCTTTAACAGAAGGGACTCAGACACCATGTAGATTTTCTTCCGAAATCCTGTCCATGTAAGAGGAAAAATATCTGACATATTTTTCTTACACACTGTGGAAATTATGATTATATTGATCACATGAATTTCATTTCTTTACAGCCAATGTTTTTCAGTCTATAGGGAGAAGTGTATTATTTTCCACCTTAAATTTTCTGAGTAACAGCAATAATGTTATGTAGTCATTCATAATGGACATTTTCTTTCAAATGGCATCTTGTAATATTTTAAGAGTAGGTCACCACAAGACTGATATTTTATAAAAGTAAAACTTATCAAAACTCGCATGTCTGTCAGTTGATTTTAAATGGCAAAATGATGCAAAAAAGGCATCAGGAAAGGACTAAAATACAGAAGATCCTAGTTAGATGGTCAGAGATTAACTTGAGTCTGCCTAGCAAATGCAAGGAATAAATAGAGGTGGAAAAAGCAAGTTGAGAAAACATTCTTGGATTAAAAAGTAACAGGATTAATTTAATCAAGTGGTAGTATTTTAGGACATGCCTGATATAAATGAGAATAAAAATAAACGTTACCTCAGCATACACATGTATTATACGTAATTCATATATATTATTAAGTTATGAAACTAATATTTAAATATATTTTATAAATGTGTTATAATTAAACATATTATATACTTATATTTATACATATTTTTTAAAGCATAAGCTCTTTCTAGAAGAGGGACACAGCTAAGAATAATAGTAGAGGCAAGCAGGTTTAAGGGAGCTGTGAGTATTAGTAATTTTTTGAAAAATGATCAGGAGTGTGAGGATACATTTATGAAATGAGATGAAAAGAACTGAATTTCTTTGGGTATGAGCAAAGGCAGGATGTGATAAACTCCTCAGGTATTTGAATGAGGCATGTACTCATAGGGCAGGGACAATGATTATCTCTGGCATTTAAGGTGGAGCCAGAGGCAACCTGGAATAGAAACCTGGGTTTTATGTCAAGGGTGAAGTGTGCACTGGATAGGAGATGAATTTTTTGGAAGGTAGTTCTTTCTAGAAGCTACTCCACTGGACTTATGCTGTAGGGAATATATGTTGCTCTGTAACAGTGGGGATAGAGGGACCAAATGGCAGTGAGTGACAGAAAAAATTCCTTCCTCCCCGGGTTACCATGGCGACTGGGCTCAGGCACGTGATCTACCATGGGGAGGCATTTTGGGCAATGAGGGCGTTCTGTCTCTTTCCAGATTGGCAAAGGAACCCCATAGATTCGTGAATTTTCAGGGAGCCATTTGGCTGCATAACATATTTTTCCTGTATTTCCTCTGCCTGAAAATAATTGGATTTGTTTTTCAGGTTTGTTTGTTAACCAGGATTAGAGATGGTTCCCCAGGACCCACAAGACAATTGTCTATTTCACATCATGTTTTAATGGGAACCATCTCTAATCCTGGTTAACAAACACTGAGGACCCGCTCAGGCACCAATTGTAAACTTTATAGTATAAAGTGTATGAAAGGTTCTCATACACAAGCTCTTATTGGTTTCTCCAAGAACTTAAGGGTAGGCGCTAATTTTACAATCTCTGTTTTACAGACCAGGTAATAACTAGAAAGATTGAGCTTCTGTGTTATGGATCTAGTAAGTCCAGAACTTCAAATCCAAATAAGTGTTCTTTCCACTTAATCAGACAACACAGATTCTGCCCTGAAAATCCAGTGGTTCTGTGAGAGGGGAGAAGCCATTTTACCCCACAGATCATTAAAATATAAGATGACAGAGAGAGTTACCAAGCGCCCTTCATGAAAATATCTTTATTTCAAAGTGCTTCTCCTGTTTCTGGTCACTTTACCCCTAATTTTCCTGGAGAAGTGGGAGGTGCCCCCTTCTCTTACTGTGTGTCCAATCTGCACAAATGCAGGACACACTGCCCCAGACTGCAAAGGGCTGGGGTTGATGGGAAGTGACGTGTTGAACATTGGCAACTTCTTTGAGATCGGGAGTGTGGGGTGGTGGGGCATGAAGGAAGGAAGGGAAGTAGAAGGGTAGAGCTACTGCATCATCTGATAAGGATAATTAGTTGTTTAATTGATAATGTAATTGTTATTGGGGATGTAGGGAAGGGATTTGAGTACATTTTCAGACAGAGGAGAAGGAGTCAATAGAGAGGAAATAAGAGTGTAGGAGAAGGGATAATTAATAGACCAAAGCCACAAAGAAGGTGGGAGAGAAATGGATGCAATGGCGCAAGCAGGGGGCTTTGCCTTGGAAAGACTGAGGAACGCTCCTTGCTAATTCTTTTATTGTGTTTACTGTGTCCCAGACAGCATTCTAAGTGCCAGCTATCTATATATATTTTTAAAACTCTTCACAACCACCCTGTAAGGTAGATACTCCAGTAATCCCCTGTTCTATACATGAGGAACTAAGACTCAGAAAAGCTAAATGACTTGCCCAGGGCCACACAAGTAGCTATGGAAGCAGCATTCAAACCCAAGCAGGCTGGCTCCAAAGTTCATGCTTTTAACCACTATGGTACAGTGAGGAAAGGAGGACCAGCTAGATAAAGATGATAGAGGAGGGAAGTTTAGGGAGTTTAAGCAAGATGGCCTTGATCTCCTTAGGCAGTGCTTGTGCATTTGAGTGTACTGAGTATATTTGAGAAACAGGTACTGAAAACTGACTGAGTGGTAAGTTGCCCTAGTTATTTGCATATGTCTTACTCTCCCTCAGTACTGGGTTGTCCATTACTATGGAAGGAGAACAGGTGTATGTGATACGATGTCCTAATAGTAATCTGTGTATAACAAATGTTTGTTGATCAATTAGTAGCTGTCACATTATTAGTAAGTCTCTAAATAACTTGCAGTTGCCTCCAGAACAGATACCGTCACACAAAACCATTACTCTTTTGTTTGTCAGATGTGCCTCTTTCCAGCTCAGCCCTTCTGATGGCACACATGCACATCTGTTTAAACTCAGGGTGGCAGAATAAAGTACTTTCCTGACCACAAGCCTGAAGGTAGACTTCCCGGCCAGTCTATAAAATAAAATAAAATATTCTTAGCTAGACGTTAAACTGACTTCCATGAAGATAATTTGTAAAACCAAACAATAAAAATTCCTTATTTACGTATACAATTTCTTAATCAGATCTTTTGTCCTCAACTGATGAAAACAATACTAAGGCAATATTTGGGTAAGTGTAAGGCCAATTACAAGGTTAAAAGGCACAGTCTCCAAGACCAGCCCTCACTTCTGACACTAACTGCAAGTTCAAGGTGTTCCCCAGACCACTCTCAGGTTCAATAATTCCATAGAAAGACTGACAGAACCCACTGAAAGCTATTATAGTCACGATTATCGTTTGTTACAGGGAAAGGCTACAGACAAAGATATGCCGAAGGAAGAGATATATAAAGCAGAGTCAGACGTTTCCAAATGTGAAGCTTCCACTGTCCCCTCCCTTTGGAGTCAGGATGCGTTACTCTACTTTCATTGGTGTGTGATAGCACACATGGAGTAGGCCACCAAGGAAGCTTACCTGAACTTTCGTGTCCAGAGTTTTTATTGGACTTCATCACACAATCCATAGTTGATTGATCGCTCACGTTGTTAATCTCTGTCTCCAGGTCGATTGATACCACATGACCCAAAGCACCCACGCAAAATCACACGGTTGGTGTTTCTGGAGTGTCCAGTCCCCACCCTAAGATTATCTGGTGTGGCCAAACTTGCCCTAATGAACAAAAACTCTCAGATCAGGTATGAAATAGATTACCTTCCAGAAGCCAACAGCAGAGGCAGACTTCTCTTTGGGCAAAGTCAAATTCTTTATTATGCAGCAAGTGTATCTCAAAAGCTTAATGCAGCATAGATCTGTTTCTCCTTCATACCCCATGGCCAGCTTGGGGTGAATGAGTCCTCTGCTCCACAGTTCCTCACTCAGGGCCCAGACTGATGGAACCAACATCATCTGGGGTGTCACACTGCCATGACAAAGTCAGGCATGTAATGAGTCCTGTGCTGGCTGTTCAGGCAGAAGTGACACTTGTTGCTTCTCACATTTCATTGGCTGATGCAAGTTTGACTGTCATATCCAGTTTGGGGGTTGGGAAGAGAAGAACCATTTTATTCTGTGCCCAGAAAGAAGAGGACTGATCTTAAAAGCCCCAGGGATTTATCTGTACCCTAAGGGATTTATCTCTAAAAACAAATAGACCCACAGAAAGGACTTTTAGCCATTGCTTCTGTTTTTCCTCTTTATTGACCTACCTAATTGAGACATCAGAGTTTGATCGTGGAATCCTGGAAATTCTGCTTACTTGCTGTCAGCTCCAGCTCTTCTCATTCTGCCATCCACTTTTCGACCAAGGTCTCTGACTCTTGCTGGTATACCCTATGAATTTATTCCCAAAGTTTATTTAGGGTATTGGGATCTAACGAGTCCTGATATGAAGAGGAAGAAATTTGGCCCATTTCTTGCATGTACCTCATCCCTCTTCCTCCAAAGAACCCTATCTCTCTAGCCACATAGTAGTTGCTGATCTCTGAGCATACTACGAGAATCCATGACTCTATGCCTTTGATTATATGTTTCCTTTACAGAAATGCCCTGCCCACCTGTCCAACAGACCAGACTCATATTTATCCTTGAGGACTCAACTCACATTTCTTTTTCTGTAATTTTTGTGCATTGCTTTCTCATAAAAGACTCCATTGGCTTTTGGTAAACCTCTGTTATCACTGTTTCTTTAATCGATTGACTATTTGTGCCTCTTGTTAAAGATTTGAGGGTAGAAATGCTGTCTTTTTTCCTCTTTGTATCCCCAGTACATTACGGGGCAGAGTAACTTAATAGATTGTTATTGAACTGAAGATATGGAAACATTGAATCCCTAGAGTTAACAGAAGAGAGAGGTCTTTTTTATCAGTTATAACAGGTCTTCTTAACTAGAGAAAAATCTCCTTTCAACTAAATTATTTCTAACCATTAAAGGTTAACCCTTTGTTTTATGTAATAAATGACCTAACATATATAATTATAAAAGAAGGATTTTCTTTTTTTTTCTTGAGGTTTTTTTTTATTGAAGTATAGTTGATTTATAATGTCCCGTTAGTTTCAGATGTACCCAGTGATTCAGCTTTATATATATGTATAATATGTAATGTATATATTCTTTTTCAGATTCTTTTCCCTTATAGGTTATTACAAAATACTGAGTATAGTTCCCTGTGCTATACAGTAGGTCCTTGTTGGTTATCTATTTTATATATAGTAGTGTGTATATGTTAATCCCAAACTCCTAATTTATCCTTCCGCCCTCCTTTCCCCTTGGTAACCGTAAGCTTGTTTTCTATGTCTGTGGGTCTATTTCTTTTTTGTAAATAAGTTCATTTGTACCTGTTTTTTTTTAGAGTCCACATATAAGCAATATCATAAGATATTTGTCTTTGTCTGACTTCACTTAATATGATAATTCTAGGTCCATTCATTTTGCTGCAACATGAATTTCATTCTCTTTTATGGTTGCGTAATATTCCATTGTGTAATACACCACATCTTTTTTTTTTTTTAATTAATTAATTTATTTATTTTTGGCTGTGTTGCGTCTTCGTTTCTATGTGAGGGCTTTCTCTAGTTGTGGCAAGAGGGGGCCACTCTTCATCGCGGTGCGTGGGCCTCTCACTATCACGGCCTCTCTTATTGCGGAGCACAGGCTCCAGACGCGCAGGCTCAGTAGTTGTGGCTCACGGGCCCAGCCGCTCCACGGCATGTGGGATCCTCCCAGACCAGGGCTCGAACCCGTGTCCCCTGCATTAGCAGGCAGATTCTCAACCACTGAGCCACCAGGGAAGCCCCACATCTTCTTTATCCATTCATCTGTCGATGGACACTTACCTTACTTCCATGTCTTGGTTATTGTAAACAGTGCTGCAATGAATATTGGGGTGCATCTTTCTTTCCAAATTATAGTTTTCTCCAGATATATGCCCAGGAGTGGGTTTGCAGGATCATATGGTAACTCTATTTTTAGTTTTTTAAGGAATCTCCATACTGTTCTCCATAGTGGCTGTTAAAAGAGGGATTTTAACAAAGATTTCACCTGTGCTTAAGTATCAGCACTTGATTTTCTGCATAATTTATTTCTATATTATATTCACAGTCCTAGGGCCTAGACTGGCTGCTGTTGATTACGAGGGGACTGGATGGGTTCAGGAGATGGAAGAGTTTCCTGACCGAGGACTGTGAACTGAAGTGGGTCAGTGCCAGACACATTCCTCTGAAAAAGAAAGAAAGCTCTGAGGTCAAAAGCCATACACTCGGCCCACAACATTTTTTTTAACCACTAAGGAAAAGAATTGTGCACCATTTTCTTCAGGTATATTTGTTAAGCTCTTGTGTCCCCTTCAAAGTTTTCTTTGATACATGGAGTTGGAGGAAAGGGAAAATGGAGAGAGAGAGAAAAAATTAAAATGTATTTTAAATAATTTAGTTCAAAGGGACCTACGTTCTAAACCCTTAACACCAATGTTTTGGGCCATTTAGATATTTGGGCTCTCTACTGGTGCCTTTTCAAGAGAATGTGCAGTGGATTGCTGGTTTGGAAAGGTGGGTAGGAATTGGAGATGTCAAAGAGGGTAGCCTCCTAATTCATTAGGTTGTTAGGTGAAGCGTCAAAGAAAATTGAATTTTAGGAAGAGAGCCCCACATCTCAGGTTGCCAGTCCCAGTTTGCGCTTGCTGTCCCAGAGTAATTATTAACAGTGCCCTATTTGATTCTCAAAAGTGTCCTGTGTGGAATGGCCGCCCTCGTTTTAGGTCATGCAGAGTGGAGAATATTCGCGTGATGAATGGGAAAGATGAAGAGGGCTCAAGGGAGAGTTATGAGGGTAAATTCTGTGCAGGGTTTCCTTAAAAGGCTTCTCGTGCCTTCTGAAATGCCTCGCAGACTTTCTTCTGACGCACTTCTCATCATCAGTTTATTTTTCTTTGATGCAGTTCTTGCGGGGCCGGCGTGTCTCAGCACGGCCTGGATTTCTGTTAGACTCGTGGGCAGCAGTCCTGCATCCATGTGTGATTCAAACCTGAACAGATCGGCTGTGAATGGGGTGATAAGAATAGAGAGAAGCACATAGCAGTAGACCAAACTTCCTGTGTACCCGCCTTTGAATACTGTTTCACTGTCTGAAATAGCATTCATCTTTTGGCTGGGATCATTTATTTCCTCTGGAATTAAGCAATGGCATTGGCAGCAAAAGAAACTATTTTGGGAAGGAGATGTGGGAGGAATTTTGCTATGTCTGACAGGCTGGGCAGAAGTACCTTTCATGCTTTTGAGGACCGCACTGTTCATTAGTGCCCTGGTAAAGAGAAACTGACAACTTTCCGATAATCCCAAATGTAATGAATGTTGAGGTGAACGCATACACACTGTCATTTATGAAGATTAGCAAAGACTGAGTTTAGATGCTTCAACTTAATTCACCTACATGGCAGAAAGAGAACTTTTCTTTGGAGATTAGCCTCTAATGCAGATGCTTTTGAGAAGGGGTAAAATATAACATCTTGTTCCTGTCCCCTTCCTCACATACGCCCTTGCAGTTGTCTTTGCATATTCACATGCAGACTTTTCTAGATTGTTGGAGTTTAAAATAAGGCAATGAATGCTGTGTGTCCCCCCCACCCCTCCTTCCCCACAAAGCTGAGGTGGGTAGGGCTTGGCAGCTGGTAGCGGCTACAGAGATAAATAAGCATCAGGGCTCCTGGATGGACAGCGTGCAGAAGCGCCTGGGATGAGGTTGTGCAGGCGAGTGCCTTCCCTGGGACGAGGCCATGAGGATGGAGCTGCAGCTGGAGTCCAGAAGTTCAGGCAGTGAAAGGGAGGTGGGGCTTATAAGAACCCGTTTAAGAGTCCTTTTGATCAAGCTGTTGCATTTTTGGGGTGGGGAGAGTACTTTAGAGGACAGATGAAAGTCATTTCATGCTATTTTGTCATTTAATGGATGTATTTAATGAAAACCAGGGAATTATGTTAGTCTGTTCCTATTTGACTTGTCTATTTGATACTCTTCCGCTAATAAAGAGAACTACCTTCGGAATTCTGTTTTTCCAAATTTTCTGCAATTAGATATTAAAAACAGCAGCCCAGGGCTGCTTAACACTTTTCTATTTTGTTACTGATAACCAGTTTGGAAAACGTTTTTCTTTTCTTTTTTTTTTTTAAATTAATTTTTATTGGAGTATAGTCGCGTTACAATGTTGTGTTAGCTTCTACTGCACAACAAAATGAATCAGCCGTATATATACATATATCCCCTCCCTTTTGGATTTCCCTCCTGTTTAGGTTGGAAAACATTTTTCTATGGAAGGCTTTTGAATTCTCTTTTCAATGTGGTAGATGTAATAACCAAAGATGTTTTTTGCTATTTTATTTTTTTCTTTTCACTTTGGCAGTTGGGCTAATGTGAAAGGTGAAGATGTTGAGATTCCCCACTCCAAAGAGTGCTGTCTAGGTTTATGATAAGCATTTTGTAAACTATATCCCCTTGTTCACAAATGTATAGTAAGTTCACTTAAAGTCAAAAATCATAAATACCTACGTGTTTTACATGGGGAGCTTGGTGAAGTGTCAGTTAGTGGTACCATTATAAACATCAATGACCTTATATTAATTTTTTTTAGACAAATAAGCTATCATTTTATTTTCCAGCTAAATGATTCAAAGATTTAATGATCTCAGAATTTGAAATATGTTGCTGTCTTTCTATCTGGACGTGACGTTAAATGTTCTTCATCTTCTTGTGACATTCTCTTTTTTTAAAAATCATTTCAATTTTTCATTTGAGAAATTGGTGGGAAAGACCTTTATATGGTGACAAGACATAAAAAAGAGTGTTAAAAAATTTGAAGCATTTCAAGAAAAAAATTGAAGACCTAGTTATTAAGCCTTTCAAATTAAGCCTTTTCTAAAGTAGCATTTTCCTTTTGTGTGTCTAAACAGTAGAATGATATTTCTATAGGAAGTTAGAGAATTAATTTTTTTTAATAGTTTTTTAAGAAATTTGTTTATTTTAGGCTGTGTTGGGTCTTCGTTGCTGCATGCAGGCTTCTTCTCTGGTTGCGGTGAGCAGGGGCTACTCTTCGTTCGTTGTGGAACATGGGCTCTAGGTGCATGGGCTTCAGTAGTTGTGGCACATGGGCTCGGTAGTTGTGGCTCGCGGGCTCCAGAGCACGGGCTCAGTAGTTGTGGCACACTGGCTTAGTTGCTCTGCGGCATGTGGGATCTTCCCAGACCAGGGCTCGAACGTGTGTCCCCTGCATTGGCAGGCGGATTCTTAACCACTACGCCACCAGGGAAGCCCTAGAGAATTAATTTTAAACTCAAATATTAAGTCTGCAGTGATGAAAGAGCTAGATATTGTAGAAGGTGGATAGTAGAGGGAGGGAAGGGGATGAAGATTTTAAAAAGGAGATTATACAAAAACATTTGAAGTGTTTGGAGAATTGATAAATCAAGAAAGGTCTCACTGAGTGCTAGTATGTGCTAGGATCAGCACTGGGATATACAAATAAAGAATTGAATTTGAGAGGAAAATCAGGCATTGTTGACCCAGATTTCATCTGGATTTATAAATGGGTTCATCAAAGATGATGAAAAACATCACCAGCCAAGTATCTGTGGGATTATGTGCGGGTTGAATTCACCAGGGGTCCCAGCCTCTTCCGTCTTTTTATTCGGAGTTGTCTCCTTCTCACAAACTCACTGACCTTCCCTCCTCTGTGTTCTAGGAGAGACAGCGTCTGGAGACCATCCTCAGTCTCTGTGCCGAGTACACAAAGCCTGACAGTCACGTGTCCACTGGCACCACCGTGGCAGATGTACAGAAAATCAATAAGGAACTGGAGAAGCTGCAGCTCTCTGACGAGGAGTCCGTGTTTGAAGAAGCCCTGGTGAGCCCTGACACCAGATACAGGTGCCACCAGAAAAGCTCTCTCCAGGATGCAGACCTGGCAGGCTTCGGGAGCCTCAGTCAGAGTAGCGCCAGCTTCCTTTCCCTCAGGAGCTCCAGGAATGATGAACTGATCAGGGACCTCACCAGGACTCCCCCACCGCCCTCCTCTGCCTTTCTGAAAGCTTCCAGCGAGTCCACTTATCTAAGTATCCTACCAAAGGTAAAGCCGGCCACACACACAGATTAAATTTAGGGCCTGGACCATGCATCTGCACTGGCCTAGACACTAGAGGTTTTATCCTGGTTGTTTTCCAAAATGTTTTCAGTGAAGCTTCAATTTAAGAGGTAATTAGCTAAGCAAGGTGCAGCAAATTAGGGTGTTTACTATAAAGTAACAAATTTGCACTCTAGAAAATGTAGCAGTACAGAAAAGTATAAAGAAAAACAATTTCTCTTCTCCTTGCCCCCTCCAGTTGTACACCTGAGAGAGAAAAACACAAAGTGTCTTACATGCCTTCCCAATATTTCTGTGCATATATGGCCATATATTATAAGCCTAGACATACATATATACAAGTATAGTGTTCTGTACGATTTTTTTTTTCCCTCACTGAATGTCTGGAGCATCTTTGCATATTACTATACACAGTTCTGCCTCATTCTTTGGTTGACTAGTATCTTTTCAAATTACTGTTTTTTGTTTTCTTCAGATTATACCCAGGACTGGAGTTGCTAGATCATATGGTAGTTCTGTTTTTAGCTTTTTGGGGGAACCTCCATACTGTTTTCCGTAGTGGCTCTACCAGTTTACATTCCCACCAACAGTGTATTAGGGTTCTCTTCGCTCCACATTCTTCCCAATACTTGTTATTTGTGGACTTTTTGTTGTTTTCTGACAGGTGTGAGGTGATATCTCACTGTGGTTATGATCTGCATTTTTCTGATGACTAGCAATGTTGAGCATCTTTTCATGTGCCTGTTTGCCATCTGTATGTCTTTTTTGAAAAAATGTCTATTCAGGTCTTCTGCCCATTTTTTAATTGAGTTGTTTTTCTGATATTGACTTATATGAGCTGTATATTTTGAATATTAACTCCTTGTTGGTCATATCATTGCAAATATTTTCTCCCATTCAGTAGGTGTCTTTTCATTTTGTTGATGGTTTCCTTTGCTGTGCAAAAGCTTTTAAGTTTAATTAGGTCCCGTTTTGGGGGCGGTGGGGGAATCCAATTAAATTTTGGTGGAGACTTCAGGGTTTTGTGTATATGGTCATGTCATCTGCAAATAGTGACAGTTTAACTTATTCTCTTCCAATTTGGATGCCTTTTTATTTCTTTTTCTTGTCTACTTGCTGTGGCTAGGGCTTCTAATACTATGTTAAATAGAAGTTCTGAGAGTGGGCATCCTTGTCTTGTTCCTGACTGTAGAGGAAAATCTTTCAACTTTTCACGATTGAGTATGTTAGCTGTGTGTTTGTCATAAACGGCCTTTATTATGTTGAGATATGTTCCCTCTGTATCAACTTTGATGAGAGTTTATCATGAATACATGTTGAATTTTGTCAAATTCCTTTTCTGTGTCTATTGAGATGATCATGTGATTTTTATCCTTTGTTTTGTTAATGTGGTATATCACATTGGTTGATATGCAGATATTGAACCATCTTTGCTCCCTGGAATAAATCCTGCTTGATTATGGTGTGTACTTATTGCCATTTTCTTACTTATTTACTGGTTGTTATTGTAGTTCTTTTTTTTCTCTTCTTTTAGTTTGTTCCCTTGTGGTCTGATGATTTTCTTTAGTGGTATGCTTGTGTTCCTTTCTCTTTAGTTTTTGTGTATCTATTGTAGGCTTTTGATTTGTGGTTACCATGGGGTTCATGTATTGACCTATAGCTATATCTACTTGTTTTAAACTGATAATCACTTAAGTTCAAACACATTCTAAAAGATCTACATTTTTACTCCCTTTCCCCATGTTTTGTGTTTTTGATGCCATATTTTACATCTTCATGCATATCCCTTAACTGTTTATTGTAGTTATAGTTGATTTTACAATCTTTGTCTTTCAATCTTCATGCTCACTTATTTAAGTGACTGATCCACAGCCTTTACTGGATATTTGCCTTTACCTGTGGGATTTTTCCTTTCTTATAAATTCTCACTTCTTGTTGTAGCCTTTTCTTTTCCACTTAAAGAGACCTTTTTCTTTTAGGGTCACTTTAGTATTGATGAACTTTTAGTTTTTGCTTGTCAGAGAAATTCATCTTTCCTTCAATTCTGAATGATAACCTTGTTGGATAGAGTATCCTAGGCTGCAGGTTTTTCCCTTTCAAGATTTTGAATATATCATGCTGCTTCCTTCTGGCCTGCAAAGTTCCCACAGAAAAATCAGCTGATAGCCTTATAGGGGTTCCCTTGTACGTGACTCTGTTTTTCTTTTGCTGTCTTTAAAATTCTCTTTTTATCTCTAGCCTTTGCCATTTTAATTATGATATGTCTCAATGTGGGTCTCTTTAGGTTCATTTGTTTGGGACTACCTGTGCTTCCTGTACTAGAAATCTGTTTCCTTCTTCAACTTCAGGAACTTTTTAGCCATAATTTCATCAAATACATTTTCTATCTCTTTCTGTCTCTTTTCACCCTCTGGGACCCCTAAAATGTGAATGTTATGACACTTGATGTTGTCCCAGAGATCCCTTAATCATTTTTTAAAATTCGTTTTTATTTTTGCTGTTCTGATTGGGTGATTTCATTATTCTCTCTTCCAGATTGCTTATGTGTTCTTCTGTATCACCTAATCTGCTATTAATTCCTTCTAGTGTATTTTCCATTTCAGTTATTGTATTTTTGAGCTCCGTTTGGTTTTTCTTTTTTTCTTTTTAATATTTTCTGGTTCCTTGTTAAAATTCTTCCTGTGTTCATCTATTTTTTTTTAACCAAGTTCAGTTAGCATTCTTATTACTAGTGCTTTGAACCCTTTATCTAGTAAGTTATTTATCTCTGTTTCATTAGGGTTTTCTTCAGGTTTATTTCCCTGTTCTTTCATTTGAAACAATTTCTTCTGTCTTCCCATTTTGTTTACCTTTCTCTTTCTCTATGAAATTAGGTGAAATAGTTACCTATCCCGGTCTTGAAGGAGTATCCTTGCATGGGAGTGTCCCTATGCAGTTTGCATGTGCCCAGTGGCTTTGGTGGGAAAGCTGAATCTGAAGTGAGCATGGGTCACATCTTCTCCTGGGGTGTGCAGGCAGCTATCACATTGGTGAGAGGTAGGGCTGGAGATGGAGTGGCTAGAGCCAGAGCCAGGTGCAAGCCGGCTTCTCCTATGCTCAGTGGCTGTCACTGCCCTATCTGGGTGTGATCAGAGCTCAAGGTGATGGAACAGAAGCCCTGAGGGTTGGGTCCAAGCTGGTTCATTTCCTCTAAGTGTGCACTTCCCCCCACACACTAAAGCACCTCCATCCTAGTAGAGAGCTGCACAGGAGCAAGAGCAGCTGGATCAGGCACTTGCTGCAGACAGAAGCAGTTGTGGGAAACCAGCCAGAGCCCCACACAGTTTTAAATCAGCTTCCTCCCCCTTGTTCCCTAGAGTAGGCAAGCATGTGCACCTGCTCTTCATGAGCAGAGTCTCGGCTTCTTACAACCCTCCTCTAAGTCCCACTGGTCTTCAAACCAGCCGAGGGGACTTGTCTTCCTTGTGTTGGACCCCAGGGCTGGTGTGCCCAATATGTGGTTCAAACCCCTAACTCTGCAGGGAGGATCTCTGAGCCCATCATATCTCCCTTCTCCTCTGTGTCCTGCTAAATGTGTCGGTCTTGCCTGATTGCTTCTCCTCTCTTCCTACCCGACGCCATGTGGATCTTTACAGCCTTGTTTGTAGAAGAGCCTTTCTTGCAGACTCCTGTTTGTGTCCAGCAAGAGTTGCTCCACATTTAGATGTATTCTTTTTTTTTTTTTTTTATTGGAGTAAAATTACTTCACAATGTTGTGTCAGTTTCTGCTGCACAATGAAGCGAATCAGCTACATGCATACCTACATCCCCTCCCTCTTGGACCTCCCTCCCATCCCTCCATCCCACCCATCTAGGTCGTCACAGAGCACCAAGCTGAGCTCCATGCTCTATACAGCAGGTTCCCACTAGCTAGCTATTTTACACATGGTAGTGTATTTATGTCAAACCTAATCTCCCAATTTGTCCCACCCTCCCCATCCCCCTCTGTGTCCACATGTCTGTTCTCTACATCTACGTCTCTATTCCTGCCCTGCAAATAGGTTCATCAGTACCATTTTTCTAGATTCCACATATATGCGTTAATCTATGATATTTGTTATTCTCTTTCTGGCTTACTTCACTCTGTATGACAGACTCTAGGTCCACCACATCTCTATAAATGACCCAATTTTGTTCCTTTTATGGCTGAGTAATATTCCATTGTATATATGTACCACATCTTCTTTATCCATTCATCTGTCGTTGGACATTTAGGTTGTTTCCATGTCCTGGCTATTGTAAATAGTGCTGCAATGAACTTTGAGGTACATGTATCCTTTTGAATTAGTTTTTTCAGGGTATATGCCCAGTAGTGGGATTGCTGGGTCATATGGTAGTTCTATTTTTAGTTTTTTAAGGAACTTCCATACTGTTCTCCATAGTGGCTGTTTCAATTTACATTCCCACCAACAGTGCAAAAGGGTTCCCTTTACTCCATACCCTCTCCAGCATTAGTTGTTTGTAGATTTTCTGATGATACCCATTCTAACCAGTGTGAGGTGATACCTCATTGTAATTTCAATTTGCATTTCTCTAATAATTAGTGATGTTGAGCATCTTTTCACATGCCTCTTGGCCATCTGTATATCTTTTTTTGGTGAAATGTCTATTTAGATCTCCGGCCCTCTAAGAGTTTTATAGTGTCCGGTCTTACATTTAGGTCTTTAATCCATTTGGAGTTTATTTTTGTGTATGGTATTAGGCAGTGTTCTAGTTTCATTCTTTTACATGTAGCTGTCCAGTTTTCTAAGCAGCACTTATTGAAGAGGCTGTTTTTCTCCATTGTATGTTCTTGCCTCCTTTGTCATAAATTAGGTGACCATATTTGTGTGGCATTATCTCTGGGCTTTCTATCCTGTACCATTGATCTATATTTCTGTTTTTGTGCCAGTACCATACTGTGTTGATTACTGTAGCTCTGTAGTATAGTTTGAAGTCAGGGAGCCTGCTTCCTCCAGCTGCATTTTTCTTTCTCAAAATTGCTTTGGCTATTCGGGGTCTTTTGTGTTTCCATACAAATTGTAACACTTTTTGTTCTAATTATGTGAAGAATGCCATTGGTGTTTTGATTGGGATTGCATAGAATATGTAGATTGCTTTGGGTAGTGTAGTCATTTTCACAATGTTGATTCTTCCAATCCAAGAACATGGTATATATCTCCATCTGTTTATATCATCTTTGATTTCTTTCATCAGTGTTTTATAGTTTTCTGAGTACAAGTCTTTTGCCTCCTTAGGTAGGTTTATTCCTAGGTATTTTATGCTTTTTGTTGAGATGGTAAATAGGATTGTTTCCTTAATTTGTCTTTCTGTTTTTTCATTGTTAGTGTATAGGAATGCCAGAGATTTCTGTGCATTAATTTTGTATCCTGCAACTTTACCAAATTCATTGATTAGTTCTAGTAGTTTTCTAGTGGCATCTTTAGGATTTTCTACATATAGTATCATGTCATCTGCAAACAGTGACAGTTTTACTTCTTCTTTTCCAGTTTGTATTCCTTTTAGTTCTTTTTCTTCTCTGATTGCCATGGCTAAGACTTCCAAAACTATGTTGAATAAGAGTGGCGAGAGTGGCCATCCTTGTCTTGTTCCTGATCTTAATGGAAATGCTTTCAGTTTTTAACCATTGAGAATGATGTTTGCATCTATGTTCATCAGTGATATTGGTCTGTAATTTTCTTTTTTTGTGATACCTTTGTCTGGTTTTGGTATGAGTGATGGTGGCCTCATAGAACGAATTTGGGAATGTCCTCCCTCAACAATTTTTTGGAAGAGTTTGAGAAAGATAGGTGTTAGCTCTTCTCTAAATGTGTGATGGAATTTGCCTGTGTTTGTTGAATTTTGTCAAAAGCTTTTTCTGAATCTATTGAGATGATCATATAGTTTTTATTTCTTAATTTGTTAATATGGTGTTTCACCCTGATTGATTTGTGTATATTGAAGAATGCTTGCATTCCTGGGATAAATCCCACTTGATCATGGTGTATGATTCTTTCAATGTGTTGTTGGATTCTGTTTGCTAGTATTTTGTGTGGTATGAGAATTGCTACTCCAGCTTTCTTTTGATTTCCATTTGCATGGAATATCTTTTTCTGTCACCTCACTTTCAGTCTGTATGTGTCCCTAGGTCTGAAGTGGGTCTCTTGTAGACAGCATATCTATGGGTCTTGTTTTTGTATCCATTCATCCAGCCTGTGTCTTTTGTTTGGAGCATTTAATCCATTTACATTCAAGGTTATTATCAATAGTATGTTCCTATTACCATTTTCTTAATTGTTTTGGGTTTGTTTTTGTGGGTCTTTTTCTTCTCTTGTGTTTCCCACCTAGAGAAGTTCCTTTAGCATTTGGTGGAAAGCTGGTTTTGTGGTGCTGAATTCTCTTAGCTTTTGCTTGTCTGAAAAGCTTTTGATTTCTCCATCGAATCTGAACGAGATCTTTGCTGGGCAGAGTCATCTGGGCTGTAGGTTTTTCTCTTTCATCACTTAAAGTATATCCTGCCACTTCCTTCTGGCCTGCAGAGTTTCTGCTGAAAAATCAGCTGATAACCTTATGAGGATTCCTTTGTATGTTATTTTTTGCTTTTCCCTTGCTGCTTTTAATATTTTTTCTTTGAATTTAATTTTTTTTTGTTTGATTAATATGTGTCTTGATGTATTTCTCCTAGGGTTTATCCTGTATGGGACTCTCTGTGCTTCCTGGATTTGACTGACTATTTCCTTTCCCATGTTAGGGAAGTTTTCCACTATAATCTCTTCAAATATTTTCTCAGACCCTTTCTTTTTCTCTTATTCTGGCACCCTAGAATTCACATGTTGGTGTGTTTAATATTGTCCCAGAGGTCTCTGAGATTGTCTTCAATTCTTTTCATTCTTTTATTCTTTATTCTGCTCCTTGGCAGTTATTTCCAGCAGTTTGTCTTCCAGTTCACTTGTTCGTTTTTCTGCCTCAGTTATTCTGTTATTGATTCCTTCTAGTGCATTTTTCATTTCAGTTATTGTGTTGTTCATCACTGTTTGTTTGTTCTTTAGTTCTTCTAGATCTTTGTTAAACATTTCTTGTTTTTCTCAATCCATGCCTCCATTCTATTTCTGAGATTCTGGATCATCTTTTCTATCATTACTCTGAATTCTTTTTCAGGTAGGTTGCCTAGTTTCTCTTCATTTATTTGGTCTTGTAGGTTTTTACCTCGCTCCTTCTTCTGTGACATTTTTTTTGTCATCTCATTTTTTTTTTGATGGATAAGATTGTGTTCCTGTCTTACTGGTTGTTTGGCCTGAGGCTTCCAGCACTGAGTTTGTAGGCTGTTAGGTAGAACTGGGTCTTGGTGCTAAGATGAGGACCTCTGGGAGACCTCACTCAGATGAATATTCCCTGGGGTCTGAGGTTCTCTGTTAGTCCAGTGGTTTGTACTCAGAGCTCCCACTGCAGAAGCTCTGGCCCTACCCCCGGCTCGTGAACCAAGATCCCACAAACTGTGTGGGGCAGGAAAAAAAAAAAAAGAACAAAGAAAAAAAGGAGGAGAACAATACCAAAGAATAAAAAGTAAAATAAGATTAGAAAAGTAACAAATATGTTAGAAAGAATAAAAAAATAAAAATATAGATGAAACAACAACCAGAAGGTAAAACAGAGCACAATAGTAAAAAAGAGGAGGAAAAAAAAAAGCCGGAAAAGGCCTTAGCTGTGGGGGACGGGGCTTAGGCGGGGGCGAGGTTTAGGCAGTGGGTGGGGCATATGCTTAAGACCCACAGGGCCCGAAAAGGCCCTGGGGAGGGGGGCGGCGCTTAGGCTCAGCAGGAGGGGCCCAGGAGTGCCTCTGGCCTTGGAGGTTGTAAGACCAGGTCCAGGACCGCAGCAGGCTCACTGGGCCCGAGTAGGCAGGGGAAACACTAGGCACATTCCCCCACATCCTTCAATCCCGGAGGGCCCCTCCCTGTTGGCCTCTCTTCTTCTCCCTCCTATGCCCCTGGGAGTCACACGGCAGGAGGGGGCCCCAGAAGGCAGGGGAGCAGACCTGGAACCCCAACAGGCTTCCTGAGGCTGAGATGGTGGGGGAAATGCTCTCCGTGCCTCCCCTGATCCTCTTGATCCCAGAGGGCCCCTCCCCGACCACCTCTCCTCCTCTTTCCCCCTCCTCCCTCCCTCCCACGGCCCTAGGGCCCACAAGGCTGGAGGGGGCCTCAGAGAATAGAGGACCAGGTCTGGGAGCCCAACAGGCTTCCTGAGGCTGAGAGGGTGGGGGAAGCACCTTCTGTGCCTCCCCTGGTCCTCTGATCCCTGAGGCCCCCTCCCATACACCTCTCTTCTTCTCCCCCCACTTCCCTCCTACCCCACTAGGACCAACGCAGCCCGGATGGGGCCTCAGAAGGTGGAGGACCTGGCCCGAGAGCCCCACAGGCTTCCTGGGGCCCGACTGGGCTGGGGAAACGCTAGGTGTGCTCCCCCTGATCCTCCAAGCCCCTGAGGGTCCCTCCAGGAGTGGGAACCTGTCCCCCCTCCCAGCCACCTCTCAGGGGCACTGGTCCTGTCCAGCCTCCACTTCTCCTCCCCCCTCACTCCCCCCATGTCCTACCCAGTCGCTCAGGTGTTCCTCCCGTCTCCTTGGGCGTTGAGGTCCTCCACCAGCAACCGGCAGGTGCCCTAGTTGTGGGGAGATGCGAACTCCATGTCTTCCCACTAGATGTATTCTTGATGTGTTCATCAGGGAGGTGAGCTCGGCATCCTCCTGCTCTGCCATCTTGATCTCCCTTGTCTTCCTCTTCACCCAGTTTTTAAAAATGTTTTGTCTTGCTTTTACTCAGTAGTAGGAGCTATTTGTGGTAAGGAAATTAGTCTTTTATCATGATTTGTCTTCCCCTTGGCTTTATTAATGATTTTTTTTCAATGTATAGGACATTTATATGTAGTCATAATTATTACTTAGTTTTCCAGTTGTTTGCTGATCTAAAAGTGTCTTCCAAATTTGAGGATTTCTTAAAAGGAGTTCAGGGAAGATCTTTTGGTGCTATATTTTTCACACAGGTTAAGAAAGTTTTTTTCTATGAAATAAAAAAAAAATTACTCCCCTACCTGTTTTCTAGAAAGGATTTAAGAGACCTTATAATAAAAGACATCAATTTTATTAGAATAAAGTCTGAACACCAAAAATAGTAAATAAGAGAAAAAGCAGGTACCATAGTCACAAGAATTTATTTATTGAAAGATAAATTAGATTTATTAATTTATTTAAGTAACTGTGACCATTAAATTTCTTAGCAGTCATGCCCGAAGAGCCAAAAATTTAAAAAGGTACATTAATTAGATTTTTGTTATAAGAGGACACATACTGATTCTTTAAGAGAAAGATATTATCATACTAAATTCTGCAGGTAGTTTATCACAGGGAGTATTATTCAGGGAAATTTGTGTCTTTGCTTTTATTTTTGTTTGTTTGGCTGCAACAAGACTTTCTGACTGAATGTTCCTAGTCAGAAATCCTTATCTACCTATGGAGTTCTCCCATTGTATTCATCAGGACTCTGGACTGTTCAATTCTTCTTTCTTCTAATGACTAGGTTTACCTTACTTATTCTCAAGGGAGAGCAATTCTGTTAGGACATCTGTCCCTCTTGCCAGAAAGTTGCAACTGTTAGAAACTAGGATCTGGGGTAGAAATCAAAAGTTGTTGGTTTCAGGCAAAGTAAATGACCCATCATTTGAACATTTGAGCTGTTGTCATCAGCTATTGGGCTTCCTGCACTGCCTTTTTGTCTTATTCTTTCCCCTTCTTCCTTCACAGAGATCTGCCAGACTTTTGCTGAAGTGGTGAGCTGTGTGCTCTAAGGACTAACTTTTGGGAAATAGGTTTCCTCCTGAAGAGGGCTTTGATAAGAAAGCTGTTGGGTGTGAATGAGCAGATCATGACAGATGTTTTTCATTGCTCCAGTATGCTTTTGTGAAATAGGAGGCCTTTGAAGCTTGGAGCAGCTCCCCTGTGGCATGCAATAGAAGACTGTGCCTCCTTTAGACACAGGGAACATCAAGGGCACCTCTGGGTACCACACGACAGCTTAGACAGAGTGCAGCTGAGAGGCAATGGGTTTTTCATTTATTACTCTTTGAAGACAGACATATGTTACCTCGAGACAGAAGACAGAGGAATCTTAAAAAAGAAAAAGAAGTCCTGATTATTGTTTTAGATGCTCTTCCTCTTTGAGTAATCTGCTCACTGGATTAGTTACTTAACAAAGTACAGTGTTCGTAGGATTAATGGAGAAGAGAGGAATGTGAAAAACACTCTAAGCTGGTTTAATGAAACAAAGATGTTAATGATATTTAGGAAGCCTGAGATTTACCATTCTAGACTTTGCTTTACCTAAGACTTAAAGATGTAGATGACCTTGGAAATACGCTCATTTTAACTGGCTTTTGTGAACCTGTCTACCACCACCTGAGGTGAAAGCTGAGAATAGCTCACTCTTCTCTTTTTTTTTTTCCCCTTGCAGTTTTACTGAGATATAATTGACATACAGCACTGTATAAAGTAAAGGGGTACAACCTAATGACTTGACTTACATATTTTGCAAAATGATTACTGCAATAAATTTAGTTAACATCCATCACCTCATGTATTTGCCAAAAAATGGTTTTTTCCCTTGTGATGAAAACTTTTCCACTCTTCTCTTCTTGAGTAATCATTCTGTCTGCAGTGGAAAGCCCTCACACTCGCAAACTTCTCTGGTCGCAAGAGGTTTCTAAGAAGAAATCTGCAAAAAAAAAAAAAAAAAAAAAGGTTGATGCAAACTGTCTTGTCCCTACTGTCTCCCCTTTCTGTGTGTGTGTGGATCAAGTTATCTCAAAGGCAGCATATTTGGGGATGCACATATATGTGCTTTCATTAAAACACGTCACTCTCAGTAGTACCCTATACATTACTATTAAAAAAAATTTAAAAACCTGGATAGATCAAAATTTCACTTTTCTCTGTCACCATAAACTAAAGCTATTCAGTGGCTACCACACCCTTGGCTCTCTATTGTTTTTTTATTTGGATATAAATGATATTACAGTATCCTCATCCCAGTCTATTACAAACCAGAGTTTTAGAATGCCTCTTGAAGATTTTGCTTTTTATAAACAACTTAACAATAAAAAACAGTCATTACCTAGATAACATTTATTGTACAAACAGACTCTCAAGTTGTTTATTATTAAATATACCTATTGTGATAAATTTTCTAGAAACTTTGAGCTGTACAGATACTTATAATTGCCACTATTATCTATCTTTATAGTTTTGCAGATTGTTCAGTTTTTGTTTTCTTTTGATGCTTTGCTTCCACCAATGAGAGAAATATTTTTAAACCATGCTGGAAGTTGAAACCTAATATGAAATGTTGACCTGACAGGATACTGGCCTTCTTGAAGCTTTCCTGCTAGGATTACTTGTCAGTGATTTAGGAATGCCATTCACTGTTGTAGGCATTCCTCATGCCCTAAAACAGGCACCCAAGCATTAGGACAATGAGATTCATTGTATGTGAAGAAAGGTCAGCAGTTGTTTTACTAGTTCATAAGATACTGGAATTACGATGACAATTTAAAAGCTAAATGTCAACAAACAAACAAACAAAAAAACAAACAAAAGCTAAATGTCAAGGCTTGGAAGGCCTGCATACCTTTGTTCCAGTCAACCTGAGATACTTGACTTCTCAATGGTTTAATCTTCAGGAGCAGCGAAGTAGGTTAAAGAATAAAGAATATGAATAAAGAATAAAGAGCCCAACATGATGCCTATCGTGTTACAGTAATTTTTAGGATTGTTAAACACTAAATGAACTTACTAAGGAACACAAAATGTTAATGGTTTCTTTAGTTAATCTGAATATTCTTTTCAGTGGTTAGTGAGTAATCGTCAATAATTTACTTAACTAGGCTGCTGTTTCCAATTTCCAATTGTGAAATTATATAATTATTGACTTACTGGTGCAAAGAAATTACTTCTTTTTCAAAGAGAGATAAAATTAAATAAATAATATACCAATACGGGTGCCCCTTCACTTACAGAAAGACTGGTCTCCACGAGGTGATATCCAAAACAACTAACCTGAAATTCTTAAGAGAAGAAGCTGTTTTCAATTCACTGTATTCTCTTCTTAAAATAATCGGTAGTCGTATTTTGGCTGTGTGTATCATCTAAATGTTCCTTTCTTTCCCGGGCATTTGTCATAACTCTGTTTGGGGTATAAGTATGTCCTCTCTCACTTAATTTCTTTCCTGACTTTCTCATTCCTTGTTAAGGATCTCAGTTTTTCGATGAAATAATTTTATGAATAATGGCCAGTATCCTATTTCATGTCACAAAAGCGCATTGGCCCAGTTAGTGTTTTAATCATTACATAGGATAAGGACCAATAAGTAGTGTGCTAATGCAAAAACTGAAACATGAATTAACTTAATATTAAGTGTGTAGCTTTAAATCATTTGGGGGGGTCACTAAAGTAATAAGTAATAAAAAAGCCTTGTGTTGTCCTGATTATTAACTTTGGGGAACATTCCAGTGAGGTGAGGCCAAATGCCATGTCCCTCTTCTCCACTTTGTGTTGGAAAGGAAATAAATAAGAGTGCTTGCTCATTTGCAGATAACCCTAGCAGTGGGACCCAACAGAGATTCTAGAGACTGTGGTAGGAGATGTACTCGCTTGGAGACGGGAGAGAGTATGGAGCTTATGATGAAGGTAGCAGCGTGCCCAAGAGACATCCCTGAGGAGGTTGTCGAAAGTCTAGTCCAGATTCTAGTTCTCTGCTCTGCTGAACTTTGTCTATAACCTGAGAGAAGTCACGACAATCTCTGCGGACCACAGCTTCCTCATCTGTATAACCTCTTAGTTATTTCGGCTTTAAAAAGACATGAATTTGTACACTGAAGTTGGTTTGTAGGAGCTAAACTAAGCCCCTATGTACTGAGGGTCTATGGGAAAATGCAGAGTTCCAAATAAACAATCACAATGATGCTTTTATCATAGAATCCAAATAGACACAGACTGTGAAACGCTAGACCTGTGACTGGTTTATTAACTGGGAAATTCTGGAATTGAAGTGTGACTAGCCCTTTTCTGTGTTGATTAATCACAGACCCCAGAGGGTATAAGTGAAGAACAAAGGATTCAGGAGTTGACTGCGATGGAAGAGTCCCGGATAGCAATTCTGAACAACCTCGAGGAACTTGAACAAAAAATCAAAGATATAAATGACCAGATGGAGGAATCTTCCAGAGAGGTATAAACCACAAGTTCACTTATTACCCTCTCTCATTTTTCTTTCTTTCCTTTAGCTTAAATATATCAATGCCTATTAGGGCACAGGCCTTGGGGGGCAGAATACATAGAGGTCAACATGAGCAATTTGTAGCTGTGTAAAATGGGTACATATGTGGGGTAGAAATGCCTTTTTTAATGTTTCTTTCTTCTTTCTGGGTTTTTTTTTTTTTCATCCAATGAGATGAACATATGAAGCCATTTTTAATGTGCGTTATATATAACCGACTTTGTCTTAACTAGTGTATGCTTTCTGAGCTGCTTCAAGATCTGTCAGCTGAGGTACCATGTATTTAGACGTTTAAGTTCAAATCCAACAAACATTTTCTGAGCATGTTAAGTATGAGTTGGGTATCATCTTGGCACTATGGGGGGATTTACATAATTAAAGAAAGGGGCAATTTTTTAATACCTCCATGGAATGAGAAGAAGCAGCTAACTCTGCCTAAGAAGGATCTGCATGTCTGTACTCACGGATGATGCAGTCAGCCCATGTGTGGAAGGGGACTGCTCACCTGTCATCTTATGCACAGACCCTGCGAAGCCCCTCCTGCTGGCATTGCTAGGAATGCAGCGCTTGCGTGCTGGGCTGAGTGTAATTTTCATTTCCCATGCTCTAGGGACAAACGGAGACGTGGCTGCTCCCAAGATCGTTCACGCTTGAGCTTGAATCTAAGCGAACAGGCAAAATATCCTTGAGAAGTGAGCAGAAAAGGGGTTATCATAGAAAAATTAAATGAGAAGATAACTAGTGTTCTTAGCAAATATATTCTGGCCTCCCCACTTTCTCATATAGGAATCCTGAGTCTCACATGGGTTCTCTGGAGTGTTTTCTGGGCTCCATAATCTGACTGATAATGGTAATACTTTTTGCAATTTGTAGCTCTTAAAAATACACCTCTAAAGGGGGCAGCTGAAAATTTCCCTGAAGGTGAAACACCTCTGAGCTTTGTTTTGTGTCCTCAGTTGGATATGGAATGTGCTCTCCTGGATGGAGAACAAAAATCAGAAACAACTGAACTTATGAAAGAGAAGGAGATTTTGGATCATCTAAACCGGAAAATAGCAGAACTGGAAAAGAACATTGTTGGTGAAAAGACCAAGGTAAAAGAAAATTATATTTGATACCAATTTTACAGGCAAAATGGTGCTTCCATTTGATTGAATTTAAATGTTGTATGAATTGCCATGGTTTTGGATTTGTGTGTCATGTTCCTGGAGACAGCGGCACTGGAAAAAAGTCTTAAGATGAGGTAAGTTGTTGCAAATTAAGAACTGTCAGGGGCAGAGCAGCAGAAAGAAGAGCCTGTTCAGTTTTTGAGCCAGTATTCATGGCAGCTTATTCTGCTTGAGCTGAGTGAATTGCTTTTTTCCAATCAGCCTTTCTGCTCTTCTGATTCTGCTTTGTTTTTAAAGAATCATTTTAGTACTTTGGAACTTCTTTCCAGCAGTGCCCTGTAAGGGTGGCTTAAACATATTCAAATATGGTTGCCTCATTTCTTTTCATTTTTCTGTTTATTAAAAAGATGAATGGGAACCATGCATTTCATCTGTCTCGCCTTGCCATTGGCTTCAATGCAAGTGCACTGCTCTTTGCAAAATGCACTGCAGTTTTCAGGGGATCCTCACACACTGCCGAGTGAAAACTGTGAAACACAGCTGACACTTATTTTGGAAAGGAATATTGCTTACACATTTCAGGCCACAACCTGAATGTTAGCCGATACCTCCTAGGGAGTATGAAGAATTACTTGCAGTTTTTAGAATTCAGGGTGGTAGTCGGGTTTTCTTGTTTTCCTGTTTGTCTATTTTTTGCGGAAAATATTTCACTTACTCTCCTCTCAAATTCTGAGTTAGTTACAGCTGAACTAAGCCTAAATTAAAAATTAAAATTCCAGTTTGAGAAAGAAAAACTAATGAGCTTGAACACATTCCTTTCTTGCTCATCACGTTCTCCACTAAGCTGAGAAAAAGAAAAAAATTTCAGTTTGAGTAAACTCCAGTGGTAATATGTGGAAAGGATTTCTGCTCAGTGTGGCTTCCTTTTTAGGCTTCTCTTTGTTTGAGACCTATAAAGAAGGGCATTTGATCTTGGTGCCAGAGAATGAGCTCAAAAAGATATTGTCAGAAATTGAAGTCAGATTAAAAGCTACATATCAATATCTTGGTTGCCTGCTTATCAAGATCAAACTGCACATCTTTTCATATTAAATTTTATGTATGTGCCTTCAAGCTCTAGACTTTGAAATAGTAAAGAATCCATTTGGGTAGTAGCTATATTTTTCTTTAAAAGCTCAAAACCATATCGAAGGATTGATTGTCTAGTTCTGCTGTACAGGAGGATTATGGTTTTCAAAGTTTCCGCACTGATACAGCAAGAAACTTTCACTGGAGGCATCAGATGTTTTTGTTTTGGTGCTTACTAGTATTTTACTATTTATGTCATACCGGAAAGCTAGCGGGACATAGGAATGGGGTATCAGGTTCCCTGTGAACCTGTCTGCCTTCCCCATCCATGTAGCTGTTTATCTTTGTGTAGCCCGCATATGACATGACCTATAAATTCTATTTGTCTACCTGTCATTGGCATCAGATTCTACACAAAAGTGAAGGAAGTTGCGTCAATGCTGAATCTCACTTCCCAGGGACAGCTGTGTTATATTCTCCAGACCTAAGTAAGGTAGAGTCGGAACTCCAGGAACATGAGTGGAAACAAGCAAGGGGGAGGCTACTTCCATCCTTCCTATTATTGTTTTGGTGGCTTGATAGAGGCTGTGCATAGGAGAGAGGACGCTGGGGGCTTGAAGTATAGAATCAGCTCATGCAGCTGTTAGGGGATTAGCTGGTCTTGGAAGGTGGGATTATTGTCTGTCATCACATGATATGAAAAATGGCAAAAACTGGCTTTGGGTGAGGGATTCCAGAGGAGAATGAGGGAAGTGAAAGCAGACTGAGCTGGATGATGGTACTGCATATTCTTGACAACCAAACTCAAATAGAGACCCAGCACTGCTTGGCAACGTCTCTCGGTTTCTCAAGTGAAGTTATTCTAACATTTTATAGCACGGCTATTTCATACCTTCACTCTGTTCAAACCTCTAGCCCACTTTTTCTGCCCCTGGCTCTGAGATGATCTCACCACCTACTTCACTGAGAACTTAGAGCATCTCATCTTCACAACTAAGGAAGGCTCTCTTCCCCTCAAACACCAGTCCCTTTGGATGTGCCCAGGGTACCGTCCCACCATCTAGAGGTCCACAGTCCTTCCGTTCCCCACTCCCCCCAGCCTCTCCCTCTTTACTGGACCTGTACTGTCAGTATGCCAATATTATTATTTTTTAAATTATTATTATTTAAAAATAAAGTTCCTTCCAGCACCTGCCTTAGCTAGTTTCTCTTCAGCATAGCCAAGCTTTTCAGTTTTCTCAGTACACTGTGCGTTCTCCTGCTTAGTTCCCCATTCATCCCATTCTTGTTCCACTACACCATCAGATTTGCTCCTGTTAAGACCACTAAAAACCTTGGTGCTGCCTAACCCACCCACTGGGTGCTTTTCAGCTCTCTTATGATCAGACTCCTGAGCGGCATTCAAGACAAGGGACAACTCTTTTCCTTGACACTTCCCTTCCCCCACCCTTTTGCCTTCGTGTACCACACTCCTCCGGCTTTCCTTCTCTTTCTCTTACTTATCTCTCTGACTTTTCCATCCGAGTTCCCGTTCCTTCTTCCTCTGCCTCTATCCAGCCAGTTGTTACAGTGTCTCTGATCTGAACCTTCTTCTTCTTTTTTTTTTTTTGAAGCAGGCTCAGACTTCCCCAGAAGTCCACAGAAAAATTCTGCTTGCTCTCATTGGTCTGAATGAAGATATATGCTTTGAATCATTTACTTTTTTTTTTCAAAATTGAGGTGTAATTGACATATAATATTATATTAGTTTCAGGTGTACAACACGATTCGATATTTGTATACATTGTGAAATGATCACCACAATATTTCTGGTTAACATCTGCCATCTCTTGTTGAGAACTCTCTTCTCTTATGTTCTCACATTCTTTTATAGCCATGGCTTCAAATAACGTGTACATGCTGGTGACTGCCAAACGTATGTGTTTAGCCCACAACCCTTTTCTGTACTTCTGACTCATATCCTGTAGCCTACCTGATATCTCCACTGAGATATTTCTCAGGTATTTCCAGCTGAACACGACATAACCGAACTCTTGATCTCATCCTTCCCCTTGCCTTGCATACACTTCCCCTGCCTCTGATCCTGTTCTTCCTCTAGTTTTCCCACCAAGAAATGGCATCTCTATCCACCTGTATGTCCAAACAGAAACCTGGAAGTAGATCTTGATACTGCTTTCTCTATCACCCCCACTTCTAATTGATTACAAAGCTATTTTTCAATTACTTTAACTTCTCCGCATCTCCCCTAATAGCTTTCTCTTCTAAATCATCAAAATTTCCTTTTGAATTCCATTTCCATTTACTTCCCTTCAGCCTGTTTGCTTCACAGCAACCAGAGTGATTTTTCTTTTAAAATTTAAATTAGGTCATATCCCTCTGGTTTGTGTTCCCCTGTATTTTATATAAATCTAAACTCCTTACCTGTCCTGACCCTTTCTATCACCTTTCTTCCCTCTTCACACCACTCTCATGGCGGCCTTCCTTCTGTTTGTTTAAAGATCCATCCCACCCTGCGTGCCCTGCCTGGAATTCCCTTTCCTATGTTCCATGCCTTGTTGGTTGCCTGTCTTTCAGGGCTTAAGTTCAGTGTTAGTTTTTCAGAAAAACCCTACTCGCCCTTTCCAGCTCAGATTATATTCTCTCTGTTGTTCTTTCAGTCCTTTTACAAATCACATTTTATAATTTATATTTGTTTTGGGCTTGTTAGATATTTATTTCCCTCTCTAGCCTGTGAAATAGAGGCAGGCACTGTTATCCACTGTTTATCCAGCTCATAATAGGTGCCAGAATACCGCCCAGTGTTCTTCGGGAATATTGTACTTGGATCTCCTGCTAACAGTGAGTCCTGGCTGGGTCTGAACAGAAACACTGAGCCAAACACCTGCCTGAGAGCTACGTGCAGCCAAGTTTCAGGACAGCTGGGGTGGTCTGTCCAAGTGCTCATGCCAGGGGCTTGTAATCACGCTGCCCGTCGAGCCAGAGCGTTAAGACAGAAGAAGGAAATGGCCTTTGCCCTTTTGGATCTCGTTTCCTTTTCTATACACCTGTTGCTGCTGTCAGATATAAACTGTGGAATGAGAAAACCAAAACCTGAAAAGATATCCCTGTTGGGGAAGCTCCAATTCAGATGTCAATAGCACATCCTGTAAGCCTGGCCTCATTTTTTGGAGACAAGGCCTGGAGCCATTGGAAGAAAGTTCAGTAACACCTCAGAGTTCAAATCCTGGTGTGAAATTAATGACATTGTTTCCTTGGCTCTCAAGACCAGTTTTTAGCATTGTTTCTTTTTGCTGATTTGGGAGCTATCATTCTATTTTACATATTTAGTATAAATTAATGTATTTCATAGGTGACCACTATTTATTGTATGCTACCATATAAAATAAAAACTATAGACATAATTACATATACAATATAAAATATAGACAATATATTTAATTGTGTATTTGTTGAACATTTTTGCAGTGGCTCCCTGGGCTGACCTTTCACCGTCCTTATGGTGTTCCTACAGTCAGGAACATCAGTGCACCCCCCCCGCCCCCCGTTTCCATGCGGCTCTGAGCTAAATGCCACCTGCCTGTTGTGTTCTCAGACGGTAACAACATCACAAATAGGGTCTGTATGAACTTGTAAACCCTAAACAAATAGAAGTATCAGACTCGAACATAAACCCAGAGGGGATGTTTATTTGAAGCAGTAAGCAAAAATCCATAGTGTTTTCTTAGGGCAAGAGAACGGAGAGAGACTCGTTAACCTCTGTGCTGGTAGACTGTTTTAGGTTGATGGGCTTGGTGACTGGGGGTGGGGAAGCCACCAGAACCATGAAGCTCAGTTTGGGCAAAAGCTGGAAACGGCTTCCCTCCCGCCTGCACTTCCCCTCTCCAAGGCAAAGCCTGATTTGGGGCAACTGCTGAAAAGTATGAAAGTGTTCCTGCAGTTGTTTATGTACATTTTCCTTCTGTCTTTGTCTATTTCTGACTACATAAAAAACTCAGAACTAAAAATAGTTTTTCAGCTTCTCTATTTTTGGATTGTCTGTTTCATTCCTGCTCCTTAGCATATGACAATGAAAAGTTAGCTGTACTGAAATTAAATAAAATGGTTAAGGAAAGGCTCTGCTTACCTAGTATTGTTGAAGAGTCTTTCCATCACCTAGATGGTGATCACAAAGTTCAAACCATCCTTCTGTTTAAGGATCTGTCCTCACACAGATAGGTTGCGATATTTTGTAGCTATACTGGTCTGCACACTTTTATAGCTAAACACACTTAAAAGTGTGAGCTGAAGTTTAAATCACTCTATGCCATGCAACACGTTCCTGGGTGAAATCTTGAATTAGTTGACTAATTTTTCTGTAATAAGCATATAGCTTTGTGTCTTAAGTGGTTAAATTGTATTCTCCATTATTATCTTGCCAGAGTACCTGTTACTTCCTCCCCATCTTTCCTTCAGAGCCAGGGGAAGACAGAGAGCCTGCCCAGAATTCCTCAGCAAAGTGTTAATGCCTCTTGAGTGCAGAGTCTTTGCCAAGTCACAGGCAGTGTTCAGAAGGGACCCAGCCCTTCCCGTGCCTCTTTCTTACATTTCAAAGTTAGCTCCCTGGTTAGAGGAAGTGGAAATATATCATGGGATTTGGGGATTAAATCAACAGGGTTCCAGATTAGGGTGATTTTTTTCTGGTGGTTGTTTGATTACGTAAATCCTTAGTGTTCTGATTTTCCAATGTTTTTTACCCTAAACATCCATCAACTGTGCAATTAAAATGTCAAAGCCAATGGTAAAAAAAAGCCTAGGAAAGTAACATAAAAATGTGCCTCTTTAGAGGCAGGCAGAGAATGGGTTTTCAGCAATAACCATCTGGGGACACAGGTCCATAATCTTTCCTCTGCAATTCTGAAAAGTTTTGTAGAGGATAAAAACTTTTTATAAGGTTGGCACCAAAACTTAGTTGGTTTCAAAACCTGACTTGGACTGATATTCACACTCAATATGAATATTCATAAGTAGCTGCAGAAATGGAAACATGTTTGATTACAGGGTTTTGCCCCAGAACTCACTGGAAATGCCATACAGTATATGCTATATGAACTGTGTTACCTCTATCAAATGCAGAATATTCTGAAATCTAGAACACATCTGGCCTTAAGAATTTCAGATAAGTGATTTTGGGCCTTAAACAATTACCTAGTCTTGAACCTCTGAGGATGCCTGCCTCTCAAACCACCCCACAGGGCTCAGGAACTGGAAGGAAGGGGACCCTCAGGGTGTATGGAGAGGACTTTGGATGGGCTACCCTTAAAAATGATGGCTTAGGTACTATGAATTTTAACATATCACTGCATCAATTCCAAACCTGACCCAGTGTTTCAATAAACATGGCCTGAGTACCTAGTGCGTGCTGGAGTCTATGCTGAACAGTTTGGAAATTACAAAGATGAACCTTAATTTTTAAGAAAATCTTTATCAAGCTAATAAGGCTGCCAAATTAGGAAAAAATATATAGGATGCTTGGTTAAATTTAAATTTCAAATAAAGAGAATAATTTTTTGGTGTAATTATGTCCCATGCATTATTTAAGACATAACTTAACATTTAAAAAATCATTTGTGGGCTTCCCTGGTGGCGCAGTGGTTAAGAATCTGCCTGCCAATGCAGGGGACACGGGTTCGAGCCCTGGTCTGGGAAGATCCCACATGCCGCGGAGCAACTAGGCCCGCGAGCCACAGCTACTGAGCCTGCGCGTCTGGAGCCTGTGCTCCCAACAAGAGAGGCCGCGATAGTGAGAGAGGCCCGCGCACCGCGATGAAGAGTGGCCCATGAAGAGTGGCCCCCGCTTGACGCAACTAGAGAAAGCCCTCGCACAGAAACGAAGACCCAACACAGCCAAAATAAATAAATTAATTAAAAAATTAAAAAAAAAAAAAATCATTTGTTGTTCATCTTAAATTCACGTTTAATTGTGTGTCCTCTATTTTATCTGGCAACCCTATAAAGTAATGAAGTAGGCATCTTTTCAGGGTAACCTTGAACCATCTGCTTACCAAATATTAGTTAAATGTGGTAAAATTATTTTTTTATAGGTATTCAAAAATTTTCCGTGTAGTATTGGAATTCAAATAGAGCCAGCAAGTTAAATTTCAGTTTCTTCCTTCGAGAATACAACTTAGAGAAAATTTATTATTGTCTTTTAACCACGGATCTGGCAAAATAAGTGGTCCTGAGAAAGCCTTAGATTATTAAGTTTATTCAAGATTATTGGCAATTCTTGTGTACATGTTCAAATTATTTAGGGTAAACTTATAACCACTCCTGATCATATGTATGATTAGAAGCGAGTCGTTCTACCTCTGAAATTGAAATGCATCATTCCTCTCTGAAAGCATATTGGATATTGGAATCTCACAGTTCTTTTTTCTTTTGGTTTACTTGAGGCATTTAATCTAAAAGTAAAAATTTTACATTTGGGGTGTTACCTGTAAGAGAGGACTTTTATACTATGAAGGAAAGGTGCTGAGGCCAAATGTCTTCAAGCTTTGGTAGATTCTGTATTAATGTCCTACGTCTTCATTACAAAAATCAAATTGTAATTAATTTTGCCTTTGCCTCTCACATTATTCTGGGTGGCTAAATCAGTGATTCTGATTGCATATGAGAACACCTGGAGAGATTTTTGAAAAGCTTGTTCCCTAGCCTTATACCCCCTAGATTTCTAAGTGGAGGCCTGGGAAATAGTATATTTAAAAGCTCACCCAGCTTATTCTAATGTGGTCAGGGCTAAGAACCACTGTACTTCATGAAGACAGTGATCAAGTTACCTCGTTTCTCTGTCTCTATTCCCCTTATAAATATTTATTGATTGAGTGAATGAACAACTCACCATGGAAGCAGATGTAGGCCCAATTTTATATACTGCTTTTTACTTTCACTTGCTGGTGAAAAATTTACCTTTGGCGCTATATACACTTTAGGAACATCAGTCTTTTCTTTTCTTTTTTTGGCCACGCTGCATAGTTTGTGGGATCTTAGTTCCCCGACCAGGGATTGAACCCTCCTCAGCAGTGAAAGTCCTAACCACTGGACCGCCAGGGAATTCCCAGGAACATCAGTCTTAAATATGCAAAATAGGCAGAATCTTGCAATGAACTTGTGACCCAACTGGATTTTTGCTGGCCCATCAAGAGAGGACAAGTCAATTCGAGAATGATGGAGGTGGCTGTGTTTCTAGGGAAGTCATGTTCTGGTCTTTGTTTTATAAATACACCCTTTACATCTGGATCTTCCTGGAGTGTTCTGATTCCTTATAATCTCATTCTTTCCACAAAGTTAAATTTGTTAAATATATTAAAAATGCATTTTAATTCATTTATTTCCTGAAAACAGATTTATGAATTCTAAGAAAAAAATGTTGTGCTCTCTCCCAATTTGATGTTTGGAAAATATTGCTGTGCCTATAGTAGTTAGAATAGGTGACTTTAACTAATTTAAATCTGGGGGGAAGAGAATAACACCCAGTGTTCATATTTTACATGTAAAAAGCTAGAATCCCTGAACCCTGGAATGTCATCTAATTTGTCCAACTATTTTACCTTCGCTGTAGAAGGTGATACTTTCAGCTCTAATTAGCTGCTTGCCTAGAGCTAATTTTTCTTTGAAAACTTCCTGGACAGTAAATAGAAGAGAGGTATATTAATTTATTTCTGGCTCAGAGGTGGTCTACTTTTGGCTCTTGTAGGAGTGATAGCACGTCTGTGGCCCCCTGTGGTTTATGGCCGGGCCCATCTGCCACTAGTCCCTCTTTCATCCTTCCCCTCACTTCCTTTGCCCTAGCTTCGGCCCCACTGACCTGTCACTCTGAGACCCAGGTAGTGGTCACAGAATTACGGATAAACCACAGAGAAGCTGCAGAAGGTCCTGATGGTGTCCGCTTGCATAATGGTTCTAACTGCCCCCTTGTATGGAATTGCAAAATGTTTTGAGCACCTCAGAAGGAAGGCACTATGTAAACATAAGGTATTTTTTATTAGTTGTTTATTTGTGCTTATTATTAGCAATTTAAACATTGAGAGCATCAGAGGAATAGTTTGGTTATTTCTTCGGAGTTGAGACCTGTGTTTTAGGCCAGTGCCTTTCCATATTATTAAATATCGTATCAGTGTTTTCTATCGAATATTATTTTAAATTTTAAGGCTTGGCATCTTTGCTCTTTGATTGGAATGAATAGTTTCCTTATTTATTTAACTTTCTGTTTGAAACTAGAATGGCTGCAAATTCTGGTGAGACAACACCTAGAAATAGAACTCTTTGTGGACAAAATTCTTTTGCTGTGTAATAGGGCAATCTTAGATCTGCACGCAAGGGAAATAACACATTTTCTTAGCCAAAGACAACAGGTGTTATGTATTGTTGGTTTTATTAAGGGAAAAAAATGATTAATTCTGAAGCTAAAGACTAAATCTAACTGGCACTAGTATATTCGATTTTACTGTGAGGTAACACTTGAGAATCCTTTATTCTGTGAATGATGCCATCGCTTTTTCTCACTCCTACACAGCAGCTGTGCACACTGAGCACACTTCACAGTAAAGACTGAGGAAACTTTCTTTCTTTCTTTTTTTTTTTTTGTTTGGCCACATAGCTTGTGGGATCCTAATTCCCTGACCAGGGATTGAACCTGGGCCCTTGGCAGTGAAAGCGCCACGCTGTAACCGCTGGACGGCCAGGGAATTCCCTTTTAGGAAACTTTCGTTATCATCTGCTAAATTCTAAGTTGTAGAATCATTTTTAGGTTGATATATGGAGTAGGAGTCTCAGTTTTCTTACTTCTAGATGTAATCATTTTGAGAAAAAAAAAAGTGCTTCTAAATCAAAATATACATTTCTAAAATGCCCTTGACATTTTAAAATGTAAGCCAAAAGTGGAGATTCAAGTGTACTTGTGTAGGTATTAATGTCATAGAGTTTTAGACTTAAACTCGAACATCTTTTATAAAGAATCTATGTATATGTTTACACAGGAAATCATGACCATTTGGATGAAGAAATGAGAGTAGTATAAATTTATAGGGCTACTTCAAATCTTCATCCTTTAAAAAATTTTTTCTGTGATATGCTTAGAAGCCAGTTTTCTTTCTACCAAATCAATAGTGAACATAAGAGAGTCAGGTGATGGTAAATATTTTGCTTACTGAAGGGGTCAAAGGGTGGTGGTGCTTCCATTCCACTGAAGTGCTTTAGTTTAGGTTGAGAGTGTTACACAAGGAGAGAATTAGGTCTGAAATTTACTTCAAGGGTTCAGAGTATCGTAAAGGGAACATAAGATGGGAAAACTGGCACTAAACGCATTGAAGTTTTGTTTCTCAGTTTAAGAGGCGGCCTTGGAAGACCGTGTGATACTGTATTATAGTATTTGCCTGTTATACCCTGGAGAATGTCCAGGGTCACTTGGGAGGGATTTAGTGTTATCTTCTCCTTTCTTCTATCCTGTGACCCTTTCGTTTTTTCCACAGTCCATGTTTCAATTATTATTTATGTCAGTCAGTCATTGTAGGAAAGTCCTTATCTCCACAGTAAATGTCACACCTTTGGTGCATCTGAGCTGTCTAATATGCCTTCCTCTTGCTGCTTTGTCAGTCTTGCATTTTTACTAGCTCTCTCAGTGTCTGAATTAGACGCTCTCCCGGGCAGCAGATTTTCTAATTGCTTAAGCTCTGAAGTTTGCCAAAGAGCTAGAACTGTTCCACATGACCAGGGTATCAACTTGTGCACCTAATGTGCCTCTAACCTGAGAACAAAATTTCAATAATTGCCAAAGCTTGCTTAACACATGCCTTCAGCAAACTGGGCTCTGACAGTGCTTGAGGTAAACGCCCGCTCTCCTTTGTCTGGTTCCCTGCCGAGTGACTCTTTGCAGGGCTATCTTAGGAATTCGGTTGGCATTTCTTTTGTTCTTTGTTGACCATTGACCAATATGACCATTGCTTCCCCTGCTTTTGTAACGTGGTGGCAGGAAGGAAGGGAGGAAGGAAGGACAGGGGTCGTTGCCAATACCCGATGGAGTGAACTGGGTTTGGAGAATGTAGAAACGGGGCCCCTTGTCCTTACTTCCACTTACACCCCCTTATCCTAGTCACTAACGAGATACGTTTCTACATTCATAGGATGTCTGGAGTTTGTGTGTGTTTGCTTGTTTGTGTTATCCTTGGGAAATGTTCACTAACGACTGCTTGGGGTGTGAAGGTAATTTCTATTCTTCTATTTTCTGATTTCTGAACTTCAGGAGAAGGTAAAGCTTGATGCTGAAAGGGAAAAACTAGAGAGGCTTCAGGAGCTTTACTCCGAGCAGAAGACCCAGCTGGACAATTGTCCTGAGTCCATGAGGGAACAGTTGCAACAACAACTGAAGAGGGTCAGTAGCAAACAGGAATGTGCTAGTTGTTTTTTGTTTTTTTGTTTTTTTCAATTAAGTTCCACTTACCTATGACTTCCTCCTTCACATAGCATAAATTTGCATAAATTCTGGTCATTAGATACGTTTTAAATAGAAATATGCATGCTGACCATATATATTCCATGCTAATCAGTTGAAAAATTCCTTGTTGGAATCCTTTGCCTCATTAATAATGCAAAAACATTTCCCAAGTCCTTTTTTGTAACAAAAGAGGGCTATTACTGACATGTAACCAACAAGACTGTAGCGTTTAAATCAGCTGACGTCTTTTCCTGCATTCTGTTCTCTACTGCATCTTGAGTCCTGTTTGCCCTCGAATGTTTTTTTTTTCCTCCTCTTGATTTTATACTCCTGTCCACAAATTTTTCTATTCTCTGATTTGCTCCCCACCACCACTCATCATTTTGTTTCTCTTTTCCTTTCTTCTTCTTAGTGACCTTGAACTCATTAGCATGATCACAGCAATCAAACAAGACCCAAGATGCAGGGCACTCAACATTTTCTCATACAAGCTTCATATTTTTTAAAACTTCGTGCAACATAGATCTTCTAGTTGAACTTCATCAGGTTATTCTTTGATCTTTAATGTTGGCAGTGTTGAAACGACTTTGATACTTATCTTCCTAGGTGGATAGTTTTGCAGACACTAGCAAGGCCACTTGATATTTCATAGCCGCTTGACAGCTGCGTTATTTGCTCTAAACAGCAGCCCAAATAGACTGTGACTCTGGGGAGGCAGTCATTAACAGTCTTGGACCTCTAAAGGAGCCTAATAGTAATTAGTCCCAAGTCAATAACAACTTATGATTCCACATGAGTAGGAAGGAAGACTAGTTTTATTCATATTGCTATGTCTGTACCTTCTTGGGCAACTGGGAAAAAGTCAGTTAAGATAGCACACCCCTGAAAATGTTTAAGATGACCTTGAATACAAATATGTTTGATATCTCTGAATATCACTAGGTTATGAAAAATTACAGTTGAAACTTTTCAATGTATTGTACAGATTGAATAAAGAGTACCCAGTACAGACAGGTTAAACTACAGTGTAACGGTTCTAATATTTTAAATTTTTTACAATGTTGGATCAAAAAAAGTTTTTAAAATGTTTCTTCCCCTTTACTCATTTTATTGTGTACAGCTTAATTTGCTAAAAGAAGATAAAACTTCCTGTCCCTCAGTGTCCCAAGGCTGTGAAAGTCTTATGATAAAAAATGATTGGAAAAAGAATAGTATTTGTAAAATTATTCTAGCTTGTAATTTTTTTGTGTTTATGCCAGTTCACAAAAGAGATTGGGAAACTGATTTTTTTATAGTTGTTTACTGTTTTTCAACTTTCCTTATTGCTAAAGATTTTACACAGTCACCATAATGCTTTATGTAGAGTCAGAAGCATGGTTATATATTTTGTTCTTCCCTTCCTTTAGTTATCCAGTTATTGTTTGTATTCTTCATAAATATTGCTTCAAATAAAAATTGATAGATTCTATTAATAACCTGGAGTCAGCATGATATGAATAATTACTTAATTATTTTGTAATTTTGTAATTAAGTAATTACAATTGTAATTACAATTGTAATTTTGTAATTAAGTAATTACAAATTACTTAATTTGCTTAATCTGTTAGATTCTATAGGATAACTCATAAATTTGTATATGTTCCAAGGATTTTGACTACAAACGAGGAAAGGAAATGATACAGACAGCCTATTCCACTAACTGAAGGCAAAGACTCCTTCCTCTTCCTTTCCAAGCAGAGTGTAAAATTCTTATCATAAAACCCCTTTCCTTAGGACAGAAAACTGGTTTGTGCTAGCTTCTGTTCACCTGATATTAAGAGAACTACTAATTCTGTTTTCCAGGGAAGGATGATGACCAAAATAACTCTTCACCAGTCCTTTGGCTTAATCAGTAAAAAGTTCACTTATTTCATGAGAAGTCCATTCATACTGGAACTTCCTGTCTTATCACAACTCATTTCCCTTCAGACTTCGAACACTCCAGAATAGCACTTCATTACAAAACTTTCCCCAAGGCATTTAAGCTAGATTCAATAAAGTTGATTTTATTACAAGTAACGTCATTAGGCAGCAAGTCAGACAGAATAGAAAATAAATGAATAGGAATAAAATCATTTTCTTAAACTGTATGCTGTCTCAAATACTTAAGCTGAAATTGTAGAATGATTTTGTGCATGCAGCACTATGGATTTATGACTGGGCTTCTGACCCCTAAATCATTGCTTTAGAAGCAGAATAGTCTTCATCCAATGTTGATTTCATGGCCCATGGTTTAATGTAGTTGATAACGGGCTCACCAATCGAATTGTTCCCTGGGATACAAGTAGTGTGAGAAAAAAACCCTGAAGAAAATTGAGCCTTTCATCTGCTGGAGAGGACTGGCTAGGATAGTATTGTTGTGTTTTGGTATTTACTCAGCTGAATGGTTGATTTCGGTCTCTTGATTTTTAAACAATTCTGTTCAGTGATATCTACAATTAGGAGCCTTTTTTTTTTTCTCACTAGCTCTACAATGAGTTTATCCTTTAACCTTGGACAAGTCATTCAACCTCTGTGGGCCTCAATATCCTCATGTATAAAATGAGAAGATTGTACTACATGATTTCCATTGTCTTTTTCCAAATTCCAAAAGTATGCAAAAAAGTGTTTGACTGTAGCACATAAGATGGAGAAATAGTAACAAACCCTGAGCTCCATTTAAATTTGCTTTCAAAATTGACCTTGAGCTGTCGTAAGATTATTCCTGTAATCTCTCCTGGCCATTCCACGTCTAGTCTCTTCTTTCTGTTCCTCTACTAGGCAAAGAAAACATAAAGTTGTACATGTAAACTTCTGCCGTATACATTCTCAAAAAAGTTATTGGAAAGCAAAAAGGAATTCCGTTTAATTTTCTTTAGCACAGCTGTCTTATTTCCTTTCACGCCTGGCCTTTGAACTTGCCAGCCAGTAGAGATTTGTCATGTTCTTTTAGTGGAGAAGTTTAGTTAAAATTTTCACTCAACTAGTCATACACTTGACTTTGAGCTTCCTGTATATATTATTCTGTGCTCAATTAAGCTACTCCTGCCCCCAAATTCCATCTCTTGAATTCTTATTCTTATCTAAAATCTTGTAAAAGTTTTTCCCCCTCCCAAGTTGTTTTTCTTTCACAGTGTAAGTTTATATACACACGTTTTAATGGTTTAGATAACTTGATCAGATGATTACACCAGAGGAATCTGAGTGCTGAGCTAAGCTTTAATTTTCAACTTTCCTGCCTAGTGTGCTATTATTTTCATGTAGTGGTTTAAATATTTACTACAAATAAATTAATGGCTGTGTGACCTTCATGTGGTTAAAATAGCATATGTTGTGCATTAACCAGATGTGGAGTAAGCGACTGACTAGCATAGTGTATATATTGTGAGCCATATGCCCACTTTGAATGAAGATTCTTTATAAACTAAAAAAAAAAAAAAAGCCTATTAAAATTTTTATCTCAATAAGCTTTAGCTGCAAACCAAGTTTAATTGAAAAACCTTAAAAACTTGAGTATGGAGGCCTGTATGAATAAACATATCACTGATGTTTTAGGACTACAGATATTTTGTTTCAAGACATAACACTAGTGTTATGTCTCAGTTCCTTTAGCAGTGACTAGATTTGGTCCACATTCCTGTAGATGTTATAAGCATGAAATATCTGATAAACTTGAAATGTCACCCAGTTACTTGAAACCAAGACCACTTTACTTTTGGCCAATTAAAATGTAAAGAAGCTTTAAGAAATGCTGAATATGTTTTTCAAATTGTTTTTCCTCTTCTTAGGCTTTGAGAATCCACTGTCTGTGTTGACATAATAATCTTGTTGCTATAGTGTTGGTTGTAATTTCATGGTAGCACATAGTCCTTCTGTGAATCATCCCCAGAATAAACTCATTCCAGAAGATAGAAAAATATTCCATTTGATTAGAAGACTTATATATAAGTTTATCACTTATATAAAAACCAGGGGAAGGGGTGGTGTGTTTAAATACGGATATAGATCTAATTTATCATATATTTATTTATCCAACTCTTTTTAATGTGTCGATTGAAAAAAATGCCCTGGCACTTTTACCCATGTAGTGCCATGAGCTATGTAGCCCAGCTGACTTTTTCTTTTTTGGTCATGAATTATTTATAAATTATATTTTTTAAAAAATCTTCTATACATACCACATTTACAGTTCTGTCAAAGGCTCCCCAAATAAGGAGGTTTTTGTGTGTGTGTGTGGTTTTGTTTTTTTGTTTTTTAAGTAGATGGGAGAACAATTCATACAACATGCAGCAGTCTCTGCTCAGATACAGATTCACTCCTGTCCTCAGACATCTCATAGGTTGGAGAACGCCTCTTCTAGACTATCTGACTTCTGTGATTTCTGTTTGTTCTTAAATGTCCTGAAGATTATTCCTAGAATAATCTTAACCTTTCAGTTAACCTTTCGAGTGCTTAACCTTTCGAGTCATTCTTTGTGCTTGATGAATGCTGTGGTTCCTACTGTTCCTAATAAAAAGGTTTGTGAACAATTTTAAGGGATTCACAGAAGCCCAGTTTAAGAACTCCAATCTTCAAATGGTTTTGGCGACTTCTCCCTTCATTAAAATTATTTGAGCATGCATGCCTACATATACATACATATAGATCACATTATATTATAAATGTATATATTATATGTATTGCATACATGCTCAAAATATATATATTCTTTTAAAATAATGTACATACACTACTCTACTTGAAAGTACATTAGAGAACATTTATTGAGAATTTGTAAAAGAAGAGGAAAAACTAAAAATAAATATAAAGAAGCTGTAATATTCCTTCCTCACATCCCAGTGCCTTGTGTGGTATGCCATTTGGGGTATATATATTCCTCTTAGAGACCTCTGATCTGTTATATATGCCAACTTTTGAATCTTTTTTTTTTATAGTCAACAACTTTGGAATATTGAATTTAATCTTTATACTAAAGTCTCATTTCATTTGAAAATTTGTGGAAAACAGGAATTTTTCTCAAGAGATTATGTCACACCTTTGGTCTGCAGATAATGTTTAGGTTATTTATTGAGTTCTTTTTATATTTCATGATCCATTTTAAAGCCACCTGGTAGATTTAAAGCAATACTTCCTACAACCACAGAGCAGTCTAAAACCAATGGTGAAATAGATGCTGCCCTCCTACCCCTACCCCAGTCCCTTTCAATTTCATCCTAAAGTCACTGCTCTGGGGTTTAACTCCAGAGAGAGGATTATCATGTTCTAACCCTGGTCAGTGTTGTAACTGGAAAGATATTTTGGTCTTTTTGCTTTTAATAATTTTTTCTTCACATTAAGAACGCTGCAGCTATTCTGGTGTGTCTTGTTTTCATTCCCTTTTCTCCAAAGGATGCTGATCTGTTGGATGTGGAGAGCAAACACTTTGAAGACCTGGAATTCCAGCAGCTTGAGCGTGAGAGCCGTCTAGATGAGGAAAAGGAGAACCTGACCCAGCAGCTCCTGCGTGAAGTGGCTGAATATCAACGAAACATTGTTACTAGAAAGGTACTTTTGCCAGGTGTTGTTCAATGTGAAAAGGCAAAATATACCCCTTGCTATGTGACAATAATGATTATTAATATAGCTATAGCATGTGTCCATCTGTCTGTATATCTGTTATATCTGAACATCTTTGTGTGTTTAACCACGTGTCACATTTGGCAGATTATGGAGCCTGCCATTTACATGCCAAATGGTGCTCCCAACTAGATAAACTGAGACTTGTTATTGTTACTTGATGCTGTAGATGCATTTATGAATATAAATGTGAAAACCAAGGTAGAGAAAATCAGAAATCTAGATGTTTGTTTTAAATTACTTGCTTTTGCAATCACAGTAACTGGATTTAGAATAATTCTACGAACAGTCTCTTTTAGAATTCCTCTGTTCCCATTGCCCAGTAGTTCTCAAAGATGACTGATAGTTTACTGCTACTAGAAGCAGCCTCGTGGAATGCTATGCAGATGACCGCCTCCATCCAGCCCTGAGCACCCGGATGTCCAGTCCAGAATTCAACTCTTGTTCCAGAATTTAGAATCGCACCCCCGTGCTCTGTACTAAACTGATAAAGTTGAGGGAGAGGACGATGGAGAAGGTGACTTCTTAAGCTTTCGGTTTAAATAAGAAATTCCATTGTTTTTTCTCATGAGGCGTCTCCCAAAATGATGCCAAAAATTCATTTATATTCTAACACAAGATTTCCTGTTGACTTCCAGGTTCTTGAAATAGATTTTGAATCACTTGGCCTTAGGTAAAGAAAAGCCTTGAGCTTGTCAGTTCAAAGAAACTGCCTATAGTCTCTGGGTAATAATCACTGCCTACCTACCATCAATGAAATGTGGTCACTGTGCTTCAGGTTATAACACTTTTTCTCCCTTCCCCAGGACAGACTGGAAAACTCTTGAATGTCTAATGTACATCTCTATGGTCGTTTTTGTGTTTTTTTTCCTCCAGGAAAAAATTTCTGCATTGAAAAAGCAAGCTAATCACATTGTCCAGCAGGCTCAGAGAGAACAAGATCATTTTGTGAAAGAAAAGAATAACTTAATAATGATGTTGCAGAGAGTAAGTATTTCCTTTTCAGCACTGGTTGCAGTAAAACACAGGTTCCAACTCAGGGAAAGTTGCTTCCATCAAAGTAAGTACCTTTTAATAAAGAATAGTGAATTATAATTTGAGGAAGAATTTTCTATATACATTTTAATTTAATCCTCCACATTAATAAGCTGATGCTCTGAATGATTAACTATAATACAGAAAACAAGCAAAGACATTTTATTCATGCTTTTTCCACAGTGTGAAAATCCAAACTATGAAAAATCTGTACGTTTTCTGATTTTCTTCTTTTAAAAAAAAATCATATTTTTCATCAAATAGGTAAAACATATTCTGCTCTTTTTACTGCTCTCAAACATTTTGGCTCAGTTGCTCTGGTGTTTTGAACTCCAATTATTTGCATGTGGGTCTTCCTGGCAAAGGCCCAATAAAAATCCCAACAGACTTTTTTGTAGAAATTGACAAGTTGATGCTAAAATTAGCAGCTGATCTTCATTATTCATGGAGTCTGTATTTGTGAATCCATCTGTTCGCTAAAATTCATTTGTAACCCTAAAATTAATACTTGTCATGCAGTAATTGATGGACAGGCACAGAACAGTGAAAATTTTGAGTCACTCAATGGACATGCATGTTCCCAGCTGAGACTGAACAAGGCACTTCTCTGCCTTCTTGTTTCAGCTCTCTTACTGTAAACAAGTGTCCTTTTTGTGGACTGTTTAGTGCCATGTTTTCACATTTTTGTGCTTTTTGGTGATTTTGCTGTTTAAAGTGGCTCACAAGCGCTAAAGTATTGTCTGGTGTTCCTAAGGTCAGGAAGGCTGTGATGTGCCTTATGGAGAAAATACATGCGTTAGATAAACAGCTTTCAGGCATGAATTATGGTGCTGCTGGCTATGAATTTAATGTTAATGAATCAACACTGTATATTAAATAAGATGTCTTTAAAAAGAGACACACATAAAACAAAGGTATGCAGTAATCAGTTGATGAAAATATTGTGACCAGAAACCCAATGGTTCAATATTCTCTAGTTCAGTGTTCATGGCAACATTATAGAACACAACTACTGCAGATAATGAGAATCGACTGTATATGAAAATGTAAAGGGCATAGAGTAGCTGAAACAACTTCGAATAAGAAGAACAAAGTCGGAGGATTTATACTGTTTGACTTCAAGTTTTACTATAAAGCCATAGTATTTAAGAGGGTGTGGTACTGGCATACAAATAGACATATAGATCAAAGGAATGGAACAGAGTCCAGAAATAGACCCACACATATACTGTCTATAGATTCTTGACAAAGGTTCTAAGACAATCCAGTAGGGAAAGGAAAGTCCAGCATGTGGTGCTGGATCAACTAGGTAAACATGGAAAAAAATGAATCTCAATACCATTCATCCTCACACCATGCATATAAATTAATTGGAGACAGATTATAGACCTAAACATAAAAATTAAGGTGAAAAAGTTTCTAGAAAATACAGGTGTGCAAGTACACCTTCATGGCCTTGGAGTAAGCAAAGATTCCTTAAAGAGGAAATGACAGAAGGCTTGTATCCAGAATATATTAAAAACTCCTACAAACTCAAAAATAGTAGATAAACAACCAATAAATAAATTTTTTAAAAACAGACAAAAGACTGGAATTGAAACACTTCACAAGAGAAGTTATGTGAAGAGTCAGTAAGTCCCATGAAAGAATACTCAGTCGTTAGTCATCAGGGAAATACAAGGTTGACTCAGTTTAATAGATTTTGTGTTCCTTCAGGAAAAGGAAAATCTTTGTAATTTGGAAAAGAAATACTCCAGCCTCTCTGGGGGCAAAGGGTTTCCTGTCAACCCCAATACTCTAAAAGAGGTAAGCTGTGATTTTTCTTGTCTACTCATATCACCTTAGAACTCAGGAGATGTGCTTCAGTTTTATGCGATTAGCTGACTAGGAAAAACACTAACTGAAGTGACTTATGAAAGCACTCAATGCTTTGATGGTTTTCCTGCCTTTTGTTATTTGTGCTTTGAGAATTTCAGGGATTATCTTTGTGTCTAATGCAGATTCACTCTGTGTGTGTGTGTGTGTGTGTGTGTATACTTTGCTTAACAGTGACACTGTGGGTTAACTTGAAGTTTCAAAAAATTTAGGATCCAGACCAAAGCTAGTCTTAAATTCTCTTCTTTCCTTCCTCCATTTTCCTTTCTCAGTTTCTCCTCTTTCCTACTTTCTTCTCTTTCTCCTAAGTCTTCTAGAACGTGAAAATGCCCCCAAACATCTCTATCTCCTTTTTCCTCCAATGTTGTCTATGCTATTTTTGCCCCTAAATCAGAAAATCCTGTTTACATTAAGTAGTACACTCTCTTTATCCCAAACATCCATCTTTTCCCAGGCCCCATCGCCACCCTTGCCCAAATATCTTTTTACAGAGCTACATTGCTATAATGGTTAAATATTTTAACTCTAATTTGGAAAATTAAAACCCTGACTGAGAAAGAAAATAGTTTTATTTTTTTTCAAAAAGCTAAAGAAAAAGCTTGCTTCTGCATAAAATTTTTCATAATAGCAAAAAAACCCTTTATTTATAAACTGCTTTAAAAAGACAGCAGTTAGGAATTCCTTCATAGAAAGTAGTGTGTGGGTGTGTGTGTATGTGTGTGTGTGTGTAGGTGTGTGAGGTAAATGCTCATCACATAATAGGAGTGAATAATATGTCCCTCGGAAGCATTTTGTGAAATGTTTCCAAAAAACTTTTTTAGACCATTCAGTTTCGTAGTTTCTCTCCATTATTTAGAACACAGATCCGGCAGATTCACTGCATAAAGGGTGGTTGTGAATGGAGTGTAGTGGAATAAGGTTGTCAGTGAGGTGGGCAGGGGCTGGGTCTTGTGAGTCATGTTAAAGAAATTTGGTTTATTTTATGTGGATGGGAAGCCACTGAGGGATTTTAAGCAGGGAAGTGACATTATTTGAGGTCCATTTGTTAAAGATCACTCTGGGCTGCTCTACTGGATTATAAAGAGGTGATGCCGGGAAACCAGTATAGTGGTGATTGCAATAGTATAGGCTGGAGGTGCTGGTGGCTTGGATTTGAACAAATGAAGAGTGATGGAGAAAATTAGCTGGATGCAGAAATACTTTGGAGACAGAGTTGACAGTTCTTGTGGATAGATTGGATGTGGGGATGAATTAAATTAAGGGTATTGTCAGGAATGCTGCCGTTATTCCAGTTTGAATAATGAGGTTGATTGTGAGTAGCTCTTACTGAGATAGGGAAGACTGGGGAAAGAATAGATTTGAGAGGGAAATGCGGTTTGACTCTGGACATACTGAGTTTGAAGGCTTGTGGCTTCCAAATGCATTAGATAAGCTCTAAGGTCACTTCGCCTCTTAGAAGAATAAAATCTTTCCCTTTCTATTCAAGAGTTGTTCTTATTCTCTGCAGCCCGCCTGTTGTCAAAATCCAATTTGCCTTTTTGACTGTATTGGTGTGTCTGCAACTCTTGTGTTTGTTGAGTGGCTGTGTGTCCTCCTTCATGTCAAGCGGACTTGGCTCGGAAGATGTTTTGATTTTCTCCTTCCTTCCTTCCTTCCTTCCTTCCTTCCTTCCTTCCTTCCTTCCTGTCAAGCAGACTTGGCTCAGAAGATGTTTTGATTTTCTCCTTTAATCTTATAAAACTTTACATAGTATGTATTGCCCCTTTCTGAAGTGCAAGACTAAATTCGGCAGCATTTTGATACCTCCAATTTATAAACAGTCAACTCTGGCTTTCTCCGCTTTGTCAGAATTATAAATTCTCAGTGAAAACCTTGCTTGCAGCCTGGAATTTTTGCTTCACCAACATAACAATATCTTGCCTTTCCTGGAGCCACTGTTTGAAAGGATTGATGGGCAAATAGAAGAACCCAAGTGTTAAATTTAACTCAATTTACTTTTAAAAGAGAGATATTAATTTATACCCTTTATTCTTTTTTTCATACTGTTTTATTGGTGTGGTGAAAATCATGAATGGTCTGTACAATTACTTTCCATGGTAATTTACAAGTGCCTTTTCCTCAAATGTAAATTCAGGAGTTTTGATTCTCATCAATTTTGATTCATGGGTATTTTCTCTAAGCTGAAGCCAGAACTGAATCACTGAATTTAAAAGTAACTGGAGGGCTTCCCTGGTGGCGCAGTGGTTGGGAATCTGCCTGCCAATGCAGGGCACACGGGTTCAAGCCCTGGTCTGGGAAGATCCCACATGCCGCGGAGCAACTAAGCCCGTGAGCCACAATTGCTGAGCCTGCGCGTCTGGAGCCTGTGCTCCGCAACAAGAGAGGCCGCGATAGTGAGAGGCCCGCGCACCGCGATGAAGAGTGGCCCCCGCTCGCCGCAACTGGAGAAAGCCCTCGCACAGAAACGAAGACCCAACACAGAAAAATAAATAAATAAATAAATTTAAAAGTAACTGGAAATTCTCTGTCCTAGGGGTAGAGTTGGGAGTTGGGCAAGCTGCCTTAAATTGAAACATCCTCAAGCTGCAACTTCATCTTAGGGATTTGTGTGAGTGTGTGTATGCGTGTGTATATACACGTTTCTCTTGCTAAGGAAGGCTCACAAGAGAACAGCGTCCTTTTAATTTTCATTTTGTTGAGACACCTAAAAGCAAGATTCCATTACGAATAAATTACTGCTTTATAAATGTCTTAGTGCAAAAACCAGTAGCCCTTAGTCTACATTTATTCACTCTCTAATTTGTCAGGAAACAGAAGAAGAAGGGAAAATCTAAAAATAAAGATTTATGGAAAAGGCTCTTGAATTAGAGAGTGATTGCACTGTCGATTTTATGCCTCATATTTATTTTTGCTTGTAACGATTTTAAATGCTGTGTAGTGACAGCCTATTCAGTCAACAGAATGAATGCCGATATGGATGGATATTTAAATCAAAGGTATTGGGTTATTTATAATAAAGTCATTTTGATTTTATCTGAAAATTTACTTTTAATGTTTGAAATATCATTTTTCAAGATTAAGCACCATAAATCCATTTTAATAGCTGATGATTGCCTTAATGAAACATCTGATAATACCACAGATATCTGGCTCTGATGCTCTAAGCTAACTCCATTGTACTGGAGCATTAATACTCTCGCATGCCTCAGCTCTCGCTTTCCTTGTGTTTAACTTCTGACTTCCTCCTTTTAGGGCTATATCATTGTAAATGAAATTAATGAGCCATGTGGCAATTCCACGAATCTCTCCCCTTCCACTCAGTTCCCTGCTGATGCTGATGCTGTTGCCACTGGGCCTACCACAGCTGTGCTGGTGAGCCAGCCACAAAATAAAGAGGTGTGTTGGCATGCCATTTCATTCATTCACTGCTTTCCTCATGTCAAAAATTAACCCATGGTTAACTGAAAATAAGAGTGTGTGAGACAAATATTTGTTTGGTTGACCAGAAGGCCAGCGGGATGGTGAGATGAAAAAACAGACCGATTGGGGGTAGTGCTCTACCAATGATAATACTAGAAACCATGAAATATATGGTACAGAGTATAGAGTACTAGGAGAAGTAAGTTCAGAAAAATGAACTATACATACATATAAATATACACACATATATATATATCTCTTAGCACTTTAGCCCAACCTACTTTTCTTAGAAACCAAAAAGCCTTTCTAAAATTGTTGGTTTGAATCACCTTTCCAGGTTGATTTTGTCCTATATTTTTTATGCAGTATGGATTTCTTTTTAATATTAAGCTGCTTTAAAACATCTGGGGAGGCGTAAATAATAGTAAATTAAAATACCTCTTACGGATCCAAGTTGCTCACAGTGTGGGATCTCAACAAGAGGCTCAATTGAAAGATACTGCCCATCATTTATGCCTTCTTGAGTAACATATAAGAAAACAAAACAATCAGATTATCGATTTCATTTCTTTGTCTTATTCTTTCATTTCATGTGGACACATATATATTTTTTCTTTCTCCTATAAAGCAAAGAGCACCTGTCTGTTCTGGATTTATGTTTCCTTCCACCCTTTCTCCTCATCCTATCACTCAACCTCCATCGGCCCCTTGGCCTGAAGTCGTGGCTACATCTGTCGATTCTTTTCCTTTAAATGACACACCACCTCCTCTACCAGCTAAGAAACACAGAAGGCAGCAGCAGCAGGACCAGCAGGTAATTAGGAACTGGTGTTTAGAGTTTCACCTTAACAACAAACTTACTGATGGGAAATCTTTTCTTCAGCTTTTCCAAAGGTATTTTTTAAAAAGATAAGATGCATACTCCTGTTTTTTTTAAGGACATTTATTATGGCCTAAGAGTGTGGGGATTGTCAGAAAGTTTGAGACCTTGATTGTCCTCTCCTGGCTTTTGATGTGTTTGAGCTAGTTTCATATCCTCATGCTTCAGTTCCCATTCAACCAAAATATTGCAACTTACTTCAGGTATTTTTCAAAATCATAATAATTATTTCCACAAAATCCATGGTGTAAAAAGTTGCTGTGTCAACACAAAATATTTTCCTTACACATTACTGAAACCATAATAATAGACATCATTCCTCTGCTATGAGCCAAAATTTCCTCAACATTTTACAATGTCTCATTTCTTCCTTCTAACAATCCCATGAAATACGAACTCTCTCCATATTGATATTTAAGGAACTGAGGTTCAGCATTGGTAAGTAGCTTGTCCAAGGTAACGCCACAAGCAGTGCATTTGGTCCATAGAACAAGAGTTTTTTATTGCACTTTTTAAAATAGATAATTTATTATTCCAAAAGTGTTGCCCTCCTTTTGATACATTCTATGCATACTCATGTTTGGGTATTCAAAAAATCTATTTTGAGACTCCTTTCCACTATAATCAAATCCTTATGTGAATTTGGCCCTAGAAGATCCTAAGGAGTCAGTCAATAGACCCCCCCCCCCCGCCCAAAGTAGGTGAGCTCTGGTTTCCTATGCCCAGCCCTTACCTTTCTTACAGCTACCTTTACTATCTATTACCTTTGGTTAAAGGACTATATCTCCTCACCACTTTTAGGTTAATAAATATCTAGTATAAACAGATAATTGTAAAGTTAAATTGCAGATATTCTTCATGATTGGCATGTTTGGAGATTGATAGTAAGTTTGATAACCCAAAGTTGCATTAATTTTTACATATTTCAAAAGCCTGAGTTCAGTATAAAAATGATCAAACCTAAAGAACCTCTAATTAGGAAATAAATTTACTATTGAAGACATTTTGGGGAGGCCAAGAAAAATTTGGATAAGTTTCGAGTTGGCAAAAATTTTGCCTTAGGAATCTGAAAAAAGAAATGAAATAGTCAACAGGAGGATTTTTAAATGTGAGGGATTGCTGTAGAGGCTCCTTGGCCAAGATCTTTTTTCAGTCTAGAAGGATGCCTTATATGGAAACATTATGTGGATTTGGAGTGTGTTTATGTGATTGAAATATGATTCTAACTTTAAACCCACTTCCCTGTTTATGCTTTCTCTTCATTTCTTCCTTCTCCCTTTTCTTATTCTCCTCACACTGGGATCTGTGCCATCACACAGAACTGTCCAGACAGACAAAGGGAGGAACTGCTTACTTGCTTTGTCCACTGGCTGTTCCGCCATCCACATGGCAACCATCATAATAATTTATAAGTTGTCCTGAGGCCCCAAGGCAGCAGGCACTACTACAGAAATGACAGGTGGATTTTTCTGAATTTTTCTAGGTTCAGTAATAAATTCTTCCAGTGTCTATGTACCTTACCAAATGCTAGCCCAATTTTCTTAGTGAATACAAGTCTAAGTTGAATAATTTTTTAAAATTCTGTGTTAAAATTCCAAAGCTTCTTTGTAAATGCATACCTCTTAATTACTTCAGTGACCTGTTTCAGTTAGTCAAGTTTTGCTATTCTGCTTTACATTTGCATTTAAAGCATTTTAGAAGTCTCGAAGAAAGGAAAAAACAGCACCAAGAAGGCCTCTATCTGAGTGACACTTTGCCTCGAAAGAAAACCACACCTTCCATATCCCCTCATTTCAGCAGTGCTACTATGGGGAGAAGCACCGCCCCAAAGGTAGGACATGGGGAGAACCACGGGCTTCACCTTCAGTGAGTCTTTTTGTCCTTATGTTGACTGACATGCAAAGGCCCCTAAAGAAAATGCTAAATAATAAACCATTCAGTTTGCTTGTTGGGCAGACGTCATAACTAAATTGCATTTTCTATCCTATTCAGAGGACATTTGGAATTATACGCTCTGGGACCAAAGCACCTGGTCCAGGGTGTTTTCTACCACCACACAAGTGGTGAGTAACCTTCACTTATGTGACACACTCCCATAGCTGTATCCCAGATATGGAAATTGGAGGACGTAAGCTCTGGATTCCAGGAATAATAGCAAAAAATATTTATCGAACCATTTCTTGGAGCCTGACACTGGGCTAAGCCTTTGACGTGGATTGTTTCATTGTAAAACCCAACAACACTAGGTAGTAGAGGTACTAATTAGTATCCCCATTGTACACATGGATAAAACTGAGGTGGAAAGAAGCTAGGTGACTGGTCCACCTGGGCACCTGAAGCTGGTCGGCATTGAAGCTAGAATGTGAATCCATGTGGTCTGATGCCTGAGTTGCCCTCACGCCCGTTCTGCTGCCTTAGCGAGGGGTCATGGCAGGAAGAGGGGAAGGGCAAGTGAGAAGGACGTTTTGAGTGGGACAGACTTTGGAGTCCTTCCCTTGTCCTTAATCACTTTGTTTTCGTCTATTTTATAAACTGGTGTTCCAAGGAATTTGCTATTTTAAAAGTGTGCTAAAACCACCGGGATAGTTAATATTAGGTGTCTCCAGTTTTCAGCCCACTCGATCACTTGGAGCAGATGGAAATTGGTGCCCTTGTAACGTGTGTAGATCTCCTCTGTCCTTGTGCATGATGTGCATGCGTTCTTGTTCCTGCACCTGCTCCTCGCGCATGAGGGACTTTGAGTTGTTCTCTGAGGTGGTTTTGGACAGTGTTTTCCCCATCTGTCTTCACTTTTGGAACTGCTGCCACTGGAGGAATGGCTGTGATGTTGAGACTGCTGTGGAGCTCCTGGGGAGAGACAGCGACTGGCCTTTACCGTTGAGCATCAGCACACGGGGTGCAAAGACCTACCTTCGCTGCCTTCTGCGCTTAGATAGGAGCTAGGAATCAGCGATGTGACCATGTCCAGAAGGACCATTGGGCCTGCAGTTTGCCTGAGTTTTTCCTCCTGTTCCTCACAGGGCCACCTGCCCCTGGGACAGAGCAACAGCTGTGGCAGCGTGCTTCCCCACTCGCTGGCAACCATGACCAAAGACTCAGAATCTCGGAGGATGCTCAGAGGTGGGTACCTTTTAAGCCCAGTGTCATGTCCTTCGTCAAGCACTGGAATTCCTCAGGGACAGGGAGACCACACAGAGTTGGGGATCGTTAGGGAGGGGATCAACCTAAGTCCTCAACTTTACTCTTTTTATTTTTTTTTTAATTTTATTGAAGTATAGTTGATTTACAATGTTGTGTTAATTTCTGCTGTACAACAAAGTGATTCAGTCAACTTTACTCTTAATGTGTCCACTTAGGGGAGGGATATATATATATGTATACTTCCTTATTGTTGTACTGAGATAAGTTTTCCTGTACGCACCTTTGGCTGGTACATACCCATTGTACTTTATAAATTCAGTAGACTTCTCCAATCAGAAAGGCCCACAGAGAATTACTAACCTTCCCATTTGATTGGGAGAAGGAAAAAAGAGACCCCTGAGATCCTGAGGGATTACCAAGGCACTTAACCAAGTCAAGTCACTCCCCTGGTTTGTAGCTGAGCCACCCTGTTGAACACGTGCTAAAGACTCATTGAGCTGAACCAGAGCACTAGTGGCCCAGGACAGACTTCCCTTAGGCCTTTTAAAGTGGGTTGAGCTTCTATTCTATGTGATTGTTAGGTTTCAGGTAGACTTGGACTCTCAGCATGTTCTGTTTCTTTGTAATAATAGGTTGCATTTCTAATGGGGTTCTCAAGTAGTCTTTGTGGGGCTAGAAGAAGATACTGTAAGGCAGTTCCAGAGGTGAGCTTCTCGTGCAGATTAGATTTATTGTGTTAACACGGTAGTTTAGGTCAACCTATATTGGCCCTAACTTTTGAGCAGGCATGGTGCTAGACAGCAAAAATGCAAATAAATTACATGATCTTTGCCCTTGAAATGCCTAGAGTCTCATGAGGAACAGAAAAACAAAACAGATGCTTTCAATAAAATGTGGTAAATGCAGTGATGGATGTATGCCCGGGATGTGAATGGGGATGCTGACAGAGTGATGAGCGTCTGGCCTCTCAATGCGTTCATTAGTGGGATTGAAACCCTTCCCTCTAAGCCAGCTTAGAGGCAATTCTGACTGCTCGGCCTCTTTGCTGATATCACCAGGGAATAATCACTAGTACCATTAGAAATATGTTTATGTATTGGTGTATATATATGCATGTATACATAATGTGTATATGTGTGTGGATAAGTGAGCTATATATATCACTTGAATGAGGATTTTATATCATTACCAGAGTGATTTAAGAGTTAATAGAAGCTATGGTGTTCATAAAAGTGGTTTATAATATATGAGAGGTTTACAGTGTTAACCTTTGAATAAAATACATTTGATTGAACTCTTTTATTTTATCATAATTTCTTAATAAACTAAAAATATCTCTTATGGTATATAAATAATAAACATAAATGAGTATATTTTGGCTCTCATTAATCACTGTTCGCTTATGGGTCAAGTCTGTTTTCCGTTGAAGCATTTCTCTGATATTTATAGACTTCTTTTTAAATGTATTTTTCCCACTGGCTGAAGGCATCAAAGTTTGGACTGGCCACAGCACCATACTTTATGTTGATAGTTTTTGCCTTAAGATAGAGAGTAAGAAAAACTAGTCCTTTATACCAAATGAACCTGTAAACAATACTGTGTAAGAGGATTCTTGTGAGAATATGGTGAAACTGGAGGGATGTTTGATCTCTATTTTTCTCATCTGTGTTCCCCCCAAATAATGGGAATCCCCATGCTAGGTCCATGAAGAAGAACTGAGCCAATTCCCTTAGGTCACATGAGGTGCCCTCTACAAAATCTATTGTCTTTGACCTGTCCTCTGTGCTCCTGTTCTTCACTGTTGGGTCTTTTGTACGTCCCGGAAGTCTGCAGCCTGTCTTTCCTTGCTGCAGCTCTGAGTGGTGTTCCTCTTAAAGAGTTTCATGTCGTGATGATGAGACAGCTTCTGAGAAATAGAGAAACCTCATATGTGTACTGATCCAAGAGGATGTGATGTATCTTGTAAGGCCAGCCTGCCACCCTTGGCTTCCCCGCCCAGAGGAGGAAGGGTCAGGGACTGCAGTTTTTAGAGCTACAACAGACCGTAAAATTGGCAGATTTTCTACTAAGCCCATACAGGTGGCCCACAAGGACCAGGAAGGATGAATCATAATTTCATTTGGAATTGTTTCACTACTACTTGTTGGCTCCATTAAAATAGCAAACACCAAGTAAAAGTCCATGGTTTTGAAAAAATTAGACCTCGCACATTTTCATTAACTCAAATTAAATAGATCTTATCATTTTTATGACTTACACAAATTAACTTAAATGAACTATTTTTTTGCTGCTTATTCATAATGGATACATCAAGGACAATGGTGTAAGTATAAGCCTTCCTTCAATAAGCACTGTTTTAATAGACCTGACAGCGTGAATCATGCAAACAAAGATCTCTGAGAGCAGAGTTTAAAGCAAAGGGTCCAGGGACTCAGATCCTAAAGTTGTAATGGTTATTGGCTTTTGTACAACTTGTGAACTATTCCTTTGTAAGCTTTAGAATGAATGAAATCTTTGTCCTTTTATCTTCTGTTCAATGCAGGAAAGTCCAAGAAAGGTATGACAACCTCCCTGTGTGGTGTTTTTGTTTCCAGCAAATAGTGAAAGGTCATTGTCATCTTTAAGAAATGATCAGATTTAAAACTGTACAATGGTGGACTTTTAGTCTAATGATTATTCCTTTTTACACATTAGAGGAAAATTGTTGCACATTTGCTAGAAGCACAATGCTGCGTGCAGCTGCTGTTCATTCACCAGCAGCTGCATGACCCTCTTTGTTTTGATTTTTTTATTGCAAGGTCAGACCATGCAGGAAATACGAGTGCTTCGGAAGCACCGTTTTGTAAGACTCAGGATCTAGATAAAGAAAAGAGTGGGCCTTGTGATGTGTATAGGCTAAGTGTAAAATATGATGTCTCCCCTTTATAAAGGCAAGGTATAAATAAGGCAGGCGGCAGGCTATGTGAGAGGATGGAAGGAATTAGGAGGCTCCTACCTATTCATTCCATTTAAGCCTTAAGACTTAGTAAAGAATGAAGAACAGCCTGAATTGCTGGCTAGAATAAATGATTCTTATGTGGCTGGGTGACAGAAATGTAGGGCATTAAAAGACTGACTTGTTATAAAGTTTGACGGACTGTGCTTCAAATCATTGAATGGCATTTTACAAACCTTAAGTCTTAAAAACTATTTGTTAATGTCTTCTTGGAAAAAAGAATTGTTTTATAGATATAATCTTGTTTTTATTCTCCCTGTTTTCTAGTTGAACGTGTGTGATTTTTTTTTTCCCGTAACAAATCATTTTTGACTGTGTGCATGTATCAGAAGCTTGTTTTTGTTTTGTTAACTTCTTAAGTTCGTCTCTATACACTCAAATTTAATCTAAAAATGTGAATATCTTACCTTGTCAAGCTGGTATTGTTACTAACACCGTCAATGACTGCATGTTGGAAGACGTTTAATTTTCCTGTCCCTTTGTCATCCTTTTTGATCTTGTACCTTTTTCCCTTTCTCTATCATTCTCCTCCTCATTCCTGACTTGTCCTGCACCTTCATCTTCCGGCTGGGGACTATGGTTAGGAAGAATGAATGTCTCAGCAGGTGAGAAACTGTCAGAAATACTGATTCATTTTATCCTCTTAAACCGAGATTATAATTTTAAGTCATCTCATTTTCTGTATTAAGGCCCAGATAACCATTTTAAGATATATAAAACACATTTGGAAAATATTGGCAAGATTATATATCCCTCAATGGTTAACTCACAAAGCACTTTTCAGGTACAATCAGCCAGAATTCATAGAGATTGACATTAAAAATAATGATAACAATAATAATAATAAATGGGCCTTGAACATCTAACCGATTGGCTCTTCCGGGGCAGTGAAGAGAGTTGAGTTGATTCGGATTCCATGTATGTGCTATGCTTAGCAACCAGCCTCAGATATTATCAGGTCTTACTTTATAAACTTTACAAAATACCCTATTCAAACAGCCATTTCTATCTGGACAGGAAGGATTTAGAGCATTTACAAGGCCCTTTTTACTTTTCAGATGCTGTCCCACTGCTGAATATTATTCTTGCTACATAATTTAAAAACAAAAACAAAAACCAAGCAGTCTCAGGGATTTGGGGAAGTCTCATTTTTTCCAGTCTGCTTACTTTGCCCCACCCGAACCAGTAGATGCATTCCACTTCCTTATTTAGTCACTAATATATTGGGTTGGCCAAAAATTTCATTTGGGTTTTTCAGTAACATCTTATGGAAAAACCTGAACAAACTCTTTTTGGAATTTATTGAACAAGTGAATTCATTCAGGGACTTTTTATTTTGTGACATCTGAATGCTTAACGAGCGGGGATTCTGTGGTGAACAGGACATATATGACCCCCTCCCCGATAACTTATACTTGAGCAGTGGCTTAATCCAGCTCACACCTGTTCTGGCACTGCTTCATGCACAGCAGTTCTTCCTGGGCCTCCTACCAGGAACGCTCCTTCCATCTCCTGCGCTCCTATGGTGTCCTTCTGTTGAAAGTATCTGTACCTTTAAGTGGCCAGGCCAGAGCCTGGATCCTAAAGCTAGCTCTTAGGAATCACGCTGGTGCAATTCTGGGGTCACGAGGGAGAGGTCCATGCCCTCGATTGTAATTGCAGGGGTAACTTGTTTTTTTCGGAATTGTTCAGGAGGGAGGAGGCTAAGCCAGGTGACAGCTGAGTTCATCGTGATCAGTAAAATATTGGCCGGTTGCGGGGATAGAAGGGACTGCGTAAGGTGGACCTTCCCACTCACACTGGATCCACAGGAAACTCAAATCTTGCCTTGGAAGCTACTTGATAGCAGCAGCCTTTTTCATTTAAGTTGCCATGAAAATGCAAGGTGCTTATCCTACCACCAGAGCGATGCAAGGTTTTCTCAGACGTAGAGCAAAGAAATAAAATAAAAGTAAAACACATAGTGAGGTGATCTAGGGAATTTACATTCACAATCCTTAGCACAGCACACATTGTAACACGGCTCTCCCTTATGGCCGCATCCGAAAACTTGGAGCCATTTTAGTTTACTGTCTACCTCACCTGAAGGTGGTAAGTTCATTTTCTTATTCTGTGGTACTTTTGGGGAAAAAAAAAAATCCTGGGAGATCTGAGGAGCAGGGCATACAGTTGCTTTAAGAAGAAATACGTTCCCCCTCTTCTCTGCTTTTCCAAGAAAGTGTTAATTGCATTGTAGGAACTGGCTTTTCCTCATAGTGAAAAACTGAAGGGAAGGGAGGTTGTGGCACCTGTCATCACCAAGGAGATAAGTCGTATATGTTTGAAATGACAGGGCTGTCTTTTAGGGATGTGTTGTTCATACTAAAACAAGGAAATGTCTTCCATGTCGTTGGTGCCAGTGTGAAGGTTTCTTTGCCAACGAACCTTTTTTGAAAGTATAAGGAAAGATATGTGTGTGACCTTTTCAAATAATTTCTGGTGTTTTTTTTTTATTGTCCCCCTTTTTTTGCATAATGAATAATTGGAAACGATTTAAAAGGAGCAGTTAGTAATTCCAAAAGTTCAAGTATCAAAGGTAAATATTTGAGTAATGAATTATTTTGCCATTCTTAAGACAAAAAAAAAAAAAAAAGGCACAAGCTCCACGCTTATGAATGCACTGGCTTTGTGTAATGCTTTATGCATTAATCATTACAATTAATAATATTCTCTCTAAAGTCTCATGGTGTGCTTTTATGTTTTGCATCTTTCCTTAGCAAAGTGATATGTAGTTTTTACATACATGTATATTTATAATTTATAATTACATCTTATATCAAGGAAACTTATTTTCCCAGAAATGCCTTAACCTGAACTAACATATTTTCACTTAGATATCTAAAACTGCTGTAAATACTAATGGCATGCAAACTCCTCATGGAACTCAAATCATTTTACAGATTTAGTTTTGGTCTATAATACTTTGTTAAAGCTTCATGGATGTGGCTTCCGTTTTTAAATGGAAATAGTTAATCAACAGCTGAGGAAGCTGTTTGGAATTATTTGCCTTCTTTTGCCCTCTGGCCTACTTTTTGCCATTTCATTACTAATTAAAAGCCTCATAGAAAAGTAGGTAAAGTACAAGAAAACAGGGAAAATCCAGATGGTCCAGCTGTAAACTCTTCATAAGTCTGGTAAGTAAATTTGATCAGGGAGAAAGTGATTGCAAACTATGGTACTGGTTAAAGAAACATCTTTTTAATGAATTAAGGGATTTGTTTATCACTATGATCCCTGATTCCTGAATACATGCTAAATAGAGAATTGAAAGGAAGAATAATTCGATTTGTGACGCCCAGAATCAGCTACCAGAAGAAAGCCATAGAATAACACAAAGTCAAGCCAGTGGCCTCATGTGCCAGCTGACCAGGTACCAGGGTAAGGAAAACCCCTCTTATTAGTGGCACTTTTGCTCCTGTTGATGTGATCCCTATGTTTTCATACGGTTGATATCACCAGCTAGCTGAAGGCTGACTGTTAAGGCAGAAAAAGAAGAGAGCTATATATACACTAATTAGGAGGAGTACAGCCATTGGAAGGATTGTTGATTCTGAGTGTTTTAAATAAGTAATTGGCAGACAAGGGAATTTGAAAAAAAAGAATGAGAAAAATGTCAGTTTGAACATTAACCAGATTAAAAGTGTTAGTGATATGAGTGAGACACAGGTTTCTCAAATCCTACACCTAGATGATCCGCCTGCTATTTTGTGACCAGATCCAGTACCCTTTAAATTGCAATACCACTGAAGAAGTGACTGCCCAAAAACCCTGTTGTTGCTTGTCACTGGAGTCATCTTGCTTCACTTAAACCCAGCTATTATCAGAGGATTCAGGGCCTTTAAATGTGTTTCTGTTTTGGTTTTGTGTGTGTGTTTGTGTGTGTGCTGATGTATTATTCTCAGTTGTGCTGAGATGTAGAAATGGCATAGGAAAGTGTCAAGTGATCTGCTGACAGAAAAGATCATTCACAAGACCACTTCTTTGAAACTCTTCCTTGCACTGAGCATTATGCCATTTCTTTGATCTTCTTGGCTTCAAAACAAATTAGACCAAGGCCCCAGTTTCATAGGCAGATGTTTTGGGTTCCTGGTTTAAGTCTTAGAAGATCTAAGACTGAAAGAAATGAGGCATACTAACGTATTTATGGCTCTCTCCTTAGGATATAATCACCAACAGATGAGTGAAGGACAAAGGCAGAAGTCTTCTGAATTTTACAGCCGCACAGCATCTGAATCAAATGTCTACTTGAACAGTTTCCACTACCCAGATCACAGCTACAAGGACCAGGCCTTTGATACTCTGAGCCTAGACAGCTCTGACAGCATGGAGACAAGCATCTCTGCCTGCTCACCTGACAATATCTCTAGGTAAGATGTATTCCTGGGGAAGGTTTCTGGTTTGGAAAAGCACCTGCCGGTTTCGAAAAGTAAAGCCATCAATTTGGGGCCATGTATATGTACAAGCCCAAATTTCTGAAACATAAAGAGTCTACAGTAGAGAAGAGGGTTGGGTGTCATGGTGGTCTTTGAAAGTAGTTTCTTTGTATCCTGTGTGACTGAGCCAGTAACACACCATCTAATCCATTTTCTCCTTTATTCTTTACATTTGACTTCACGCATATACTGTGCTTCAAAATGGATTTGCCTCTGTTGGTTGACTCCAACTTCATTAGGACTGCTTTTGATTCAATAAAGAAGTAATTTCCAACAACAGAGTAAGAATTTGAAGGATATCTTACCCTTCTGTTTCGTTGAAAGGAAGGCTTTAGCTGTTCTGCATATTAAAATTTTGGAAGGATTTAACCATTCACATTTGTGTTCATACTTTGAGGCAAGCAAAGGTGGTCTTAGGGGATTATGGCCAAAGGTGCATCTAAAATATGGATCTGGTCAGAGTGCTCCTTCAAAAGCTTGTGATGGGGACTTCCCTGGTGGCACGCCGGTTAAGAATCCGCCTGCCAATGCAGGGGACACGGGTTCAAGCCCTGGTCCGGGAAGATGCCACATGCTGCGGAGCAGCTAAGCCCGTGTGCCACAATTACTGAAGCCTATGCGCCTAGAGCCCATGCTCTGCAACAAGAGAAGCCACCGCAATGAGAAGCCCGCGCACCACAACGAAGAGTAGCCCCCGCTCGCCACAACTGGAGAAAGCCCACGCATAGCAACGAAGGCCCAACGCAGCCAAATATTAATTAATTAATTAATTTAAAAAAAAAAAAAAAAAGCTTGTGATGATGCCCTACTACCTTTTGAATAAAGTCAGACCCCAGAGCCTGGCATTCTAGATCCAGCCCAACTCCCCATTCATTCTCTCCTCCTGATACACCTCCCAGAGCTTCTTATTCATTGAGAGGGCGATGAATTCTCAGATCTCTGTGCTTTTGACCATATTGGTTCTAGCCCTGGGATCATGTAATCTGTTCTTTCTTTTATTTATATGTTCATTCATTCCACAAATCCTTATAGAATATTCTACAGTTAGCAGTGAGCTGGAGTCGGCTCAAACTGGCTGGCAAGAGCCAAAGGTGCACATCTCCTCCTAACTCTGTGATCAGTGGTGTCATGTTGGTAGCTTGAAATTGGCCATGGTGGGAGTATTTACTCCACATAAATAGACATTTGCTGCATATCAGGGGTTTTGTTTTTCTCCAGAGAGCTAGTTTACCAGCACACCACTATCTAGAGTCAATTCATCCTCTCATTTGTTTATTCCCTCAACCTGTACTTACTGAGCATTGAGAGTGTCTGGCATTGCAAAATGTCTTTACCTTCCCCCAACCCCTCCCATTTTAGCCTGGAGAAAGTCTTCTCATCCTTTAAGCTCAAACTTAAGTTGGAAACTCATGAGAATTTCTCCTTTTCAGGGCATTTTTCTTTCATGTTTCTATGGAACTTGATACTTTTTCCTATTATATCACTGATCACATTCCAGTATACAGTTTTCTTCTTCAATAATTAATTGGTACATTCCTCAATGTCAAGGAGGATGTCTAATTATCTTTTGGTTTCCACATTCAGCAGAGATCTGGGCACATAGTAGGCATTCAGTAAGTGTCGGCTGAATAAATACCTCGGGATATTTGATTTTTTTCTTTGTTTGATCTATTTCAATTGGCTGAGAACCATTATGAGTTCAACCTCCAAAACATCCAATATTTAATCAATGTTCATTGAGTGGTTGTGTGTCTCAGGTGAAAAATGTCTAGTTGAATAATGGCCATCAAAAAAACTTTCCTCTATTGCAATGAAGTCACAGGCTGGGACGGGACCTTTTGGGGCTCGACCTGACAACTGATTGTGCTACTGGAAGCAGATCACAGAACTCTCTCGGTCCTGATTTGCTAATCTGCTAAATGGAGGATTGTTTCTTGAATGCAAGAGGATGATAGATTTTTAAATATTTTGGTGGAAAATTACCATCGTGTATATAGAATTTCTTTCTTTACAAAGGTTTGAATCATTTGCTCCTCACCCCTACCCCCCAAAAAAGGAGTGACAGAGACGGAGGGAAAGTAATATCGGCAGGGTATACTTAGCTTTGGGTCAGTGTCTCATAAATGAAAAGAATATGAGAGACCTAAATCTAACCAGATATTATAACCAGGAAATTTGGTGAGTGGAAGAAAAGAAGAAAAGGATAGATGCTACAGTTTGTGGTAAATAGAATATAGTGTATTTTAATTCTGACATCATAATGTTTGAAATATTGATATTACTGGATATATCCTGTCAGAGAAGGAAAGGAGTCCCTTGGGAAAAACACTAAAGCAACCATGAGAATTATAGGTATTTCTCCTTGTTACAAGGGAAAATTTAAGTTAATTTAAATTTAAGCAGGGAATTATGTAATAATAAAGAATAAAGATAATTTTTTGCTGCCATTATTTTTTAATGTCAGAAGGGTTAGTATTTCACTTCATTCAATATTAGAAGATACAGTATCTCACTTTTTAAAAAATGAAAGACACTTGAGTGTGTGGCACAATTGGGCATCAAACCATCCATCTCTTGCTCTGAAGGAGCTCTTGTAATACCCGCTGCTCCCAGGAGGATGTCAGAGAGTCATGAAGGGGTGCCGGGAGCTGATGCTCTCAGAACAGAAAGCCTAGAACTTTGAGTGCTTATTCATAATGCCAGTAAACCGACCAATTAAATGTGTTACTTTTGAATGACAGGACACAAACAAAAGTCAGCAACTATTGTATAATGATGATGGGAGGAATGAAAGTTGACAGTGCAGCTGTTTCATTTCCCAGTATAGGGATCTCAGAGGGGTTTCTTAGGCACTCTGCACTTTTGCAAGTTGTTATTTTGAAAACATCAGACTACTTTCCCAAATAATTGTGAACATTTTAAAGCAATATTCCTGTGGTGAACTCCTGATAGCTTGACCATTTTTTTTCTATTTTTGAGCCATCTTTAATAAATAAATACACTCTATATTATAGTTTTCCTATCTTGGTGGCTTTATCTGCTCCATTTTCTTCTCCCTGCCTCTTCATCCCCACCAAAAACTAAAAGCAAATATGCATCCCTCCAAATGATCACTCCTCAAACCCCATCTCTCATATTTAAAGGTGGTGACAGCAGCAGTGCAGCAGTGAGTACAGGAAATTACCTAAAAAGGAGGCACTTCAGTTACATTTACCAAGCATTAGAAGTTTAGGTCTAGAGACTTAAGCACAGTGGCCACCAAAATCTTAATTTAATTTTATTTGTTCACCTACTTACTTTTTCTTTTAAATGGTTTCCAAAGGCAGAAAATGAGAATTGACTCCACTAAATGTGCCATATTAAGAGGATAGCATTATTGCAGAGTGATCATTCCTGGAAGGTAGCTACATGTGGCCGTGATCATTCCATAGTTACTCCACAGAGAACTGACCCAGTGCTGCTAGCAGTCATAGATAACTAACCAATCACCATGGTCAGAAATTACTAATAGTATTTATTTAAATATGCTGTCAGGGGCTTCCCTGGTGGCGCAGTGGTTGAGAATCTGCCTGCTAATGCAGGGGACACGGGTTCGAGCCCTGGTCTGGGAAGATCCCACATGCCGCGGAGCAGCTGGGCCCGTGAGCCACAACTACTGAGCCTGCGCGTCTGGAGCCTGTGCTCCGCAACAAGAGAGGCCGCGATAGTGAGAGGCCCGCGCACCGCGATGAGGAGTGGCCCCCGCTTGCCACAACTAGAGGAAGCCCTCGCACAGAAACGAAGACCCAACACAGCCACAAATAAATAAATAAATAAATAAATAAATAAAAATTTTTAAAAAAGCAAATATGAGAAGTGTAACAAATTTAAAAAAATATATATATATATGCTGTCAGATTCTCTGAATGTCAAAAGATTGAAGCCAAAGTAGGAGATGCCTGCAAAAGGTCTAGTATAAATAAAAGGGACAGAGAGAGAAAAAACAAACAAACAAACAAGCATTTCTCTTCTGTGCCACCATCTACCTAAAAAAAAAATCATGCTGCCCTAAGATAAGCTTGTACCTATTTTTATGAAGGAAAATAATGTGATAAACATCAGGAAAATGGTAATAGGGAACTAATGTTTGGCATGTATAGTATGACAGCACATCCTAAATGGGAACTTTTTGAAGATAGGTAGAAAAAGAAATAAAGAACTAAAAATTTTTCTCTTTTTTTAGATTTTTAAAAAATTATGTATTAAAATATCCTGAAATGATACACATTTTAAAGAGGTAATTCCATGCTGAAGTTCTAGCAACATAAACTTAGTCTTGTGGTTTATTATGTCACAAAAAGCCATTGGTAGAATTATCGAATTACTCAGAGTTGTGGGTACCTTTGCCTTACACTTTTTGTTGAGACATCATTTTCGTGTCCAGCAGAAAGTTCTTTGAGTCAGACAGTGTTTTTGCTATTTCAGCATCATTACTTACACTGTACACAAATATAAAGCTAAGAAAACAGGTCTTGGGTCTTAGAAAACAGCAGCTGAAGGTCAATTCTGCATAAAGTCTGTTTTCTGCTAAAATGATTGAATGAATGAGCTCATAGAGTGTAGTGTTCTGAATACCACCTAAAATTATATGTTCTTATTACTATTGCTAATAAGCCCTGACCTTGTGTTCACGCTTTGAGAAAATGTTAAGGAAGTTGATCTCTCATTATAGCTATTACCCACCAGCAGTGTGTGTGTGGAGCGGGGACAAGACTGGGTATGGGGTTGAGGGCATCCAAGGCTGAGCTTGGTTTTAAGAGCTACATCAACCAGAATTTCAGATACTTCTAATCCCTTCGTTTCAGGCAAAGGTTTGTATTCTGCTTTCTACCCTAGATAGTCAACACCCAGTGTTTGCATTTTATTCTAGGGAGTTCTTTCAGAAGAGATACTGAAAACCAGAGGATTTCAGAAGAGGGCAGACAGCTGTCAAAGAGACCAGATAGTCTAATCTTTTTGAATAGAGAAAGATTAGACATTTTATATGGAGTAATAATTTGCTTAACCTGAAAAAATGCTTGAGAAGATGAATTGAAAATAAATATTCTGGGACACTGGCTCTTCATTTAGTGGCAATATTGGTATGCTGAAGGCAGTCTTGGAAAAGTTTTATGTCTTTATGGAGAATTTTGTTTTGCATTTTGCTTATTTATTTGTTTGTTGTATGACAATGTTCTTGTTTGCTATTTTTCCTTCCTTTTTCTGTTTTTGCCTTTGCCTCTAAAGTGAATATTCTAAAAAGCAAATTCAAATTTTGCTGAAAGGTATTATTCAGCACTGAAAACTAAATCTGCTGTTTAGATTCCTTTACCCTTGACTGAAGTTTCATTTTTCTTTATGACTATGGGTTTTTGCCAAAGTTGGTCACATAAAAAAGTAATCTTCAGTTGATAAAATAGAATGTGGCTAAGTAGAGAAAGGAGGCAAAACTAGTCATCTTTATACCATTAATGGCCAAGTGATTCAGTATTATTCAGTATCATACAGTAATTACATGAGATCAGAAATGTGCCTGCCTTCTGAAGAAGGTCAGAATTTGGAGCAATGGGAGGAAGCATTACTCCTCTTGTAATTTAGGTGGGCTGGAGAAACCAATGATGAGTGTCTTGTGCTACAGGTAATGCATTACAAAGTGTATCTTCAGTGACTTCAGGCTCTCCCTTGGCATGACAGGTGCTAGCCAAATGGCATTTCATTTGTTCCATGCCATTGTATTGACAAGTCTAGATTTCACCCTAAATTTCTATTGCAATTGCTTTTGCTTTTCACTGCAGGTACAGTTCTGATCCCCCCAAAAGTATCAGGTAGTGGCAACACAGTATCATAGAGCAGCAAAAATTTTGCTGAATAAAAGTGGTTTACATGTCAAGGAAATATTAAATCAATAGCAAAAGTGTAGCTATAGAGAACAAGTAGGTGTCCATGGATAAAAATTAATTATTTTTTAACAAAATAACCAAAGTAGCTTTTAAAGCATATAAAATATAATTTTTTTTACTGCCTCCATAGTTTTGTCTTTTCCAGAATGTCATATAGTTGGAGTAATAAAGCATTTAGCTTTTCAGATTGGCTTCTTTCACTTAGTAATATGCATGTATAGTTTCTCCATGTCTTTCCATGGCTTGATAGCTCATTTCTTTTTAGTACTGACTAATATTCCATAGTCTGGATGTACTATGGTTTATTTATTCATTTACCTACTAAAGGATATCTTAGTTGCTTCCAAGTTTTGGCATTTATGAATAAAGCTGCTTATAAACATGTGTGCACAGTACTGATTTTAAGATAAACCATATGTCCTACATTACTGTGGTCATGTTTCTCTTCAAAAGAACTCTTAGCCCTCAAACATCCTAGGTTTGAGTTGATCAACAATATGATTTGGGGCTTCCCTGGTGGCGCAGTGGTTGAGAATCTGCCTGCTAATGCAGGGGACACGGGTTCGAGCCCTGGTCTGGGAAGATCCCACATGCCACGGAGCAGCTGGGCCCGTGAGCCACAATTGCTGAGCCTGCGCGTCTGGAGCCTGTGCCCCGCGACGGGAGGGGCCGCGATAGAGAAAGGCCCGCGCACCGCGATGAAGAGCGGTCCCCGCACCGCGATGAAGAGTGGCCCCCGCTTGCCGCAACTGGAGAAAGCCCTCGCACGAACCGAAGACCCAACACAGCCAAAAATAATAAATAAATAAATAAATAAATAAATAAATAAATAAATAAGAAAATCCTTTAAAAAAAAAAAAAAAAAAAACAATATGATTTAGCGAGACTATACTAATGATTATCTTATTCATTTTTATATGAATTAATTTTTATATGAATGTGTGTAGCAAACACGAACCCCTACTGTGTGCCAGGCTTTATGCTATGGAGGATACAGGCACAGAAGCCTCTTTATAGCCAAGAGAGTCTAGAAAAGAAGATACATTTAAGTGACTATGCAAGTAAACATGCATAAGAAATAACATTGGTTCTCCATGGCTGGAACATCAAAATAAATAAGTTTTGACTTAGGCCAAGGTCCTTTTTTTCCAGAATAGTCAAATAAAATGTAAACAAGGGAAAAATAATATATTTTAATGTTAAACATTTCTAAGTTCTTCTCCTTCTCTGTTAGTTATCCTATCTGGTCTTGCAGCTTTCACTCCATTTGGTTTTTTCCTTCACATGTTTATGTGATGTCTTTCTCAAGATGCATTACTTTTGAAGCTCTTGAATCCCTTAATGCAGTTTTCTCGTTCGTACGGTGGATGGGCTTTATTGGCAAAACTGGCCACTACCCTTCTATTGCACCTGTAAAAGAAGTCATTTTTTTAATTGGCCATCTTAAATCACCATTTAAGAAATAAAATGTCCACAAGCAAAAAGGCATAACAAAAAAGTAGCTGGTGATACATGATCCCAAACCAAATAAAGTGACTTCCAAACTTAGGGGTCATCTACATAGAATTTTGGTGATAGTGTCGTTGGTCTGGCATCCCTGAATAATTAAACTAATGGGAAGACTTCCCGCAGGCCAAAATTTTTAGACTTTGGAGGAAACATTTTGAGAACACACTTTGTAGGAGTTGGTTTTGGTTTATTTATGAGTAAAGCACTTTATTTGGTATTATTTTCCTTGCCTATGTTTTATCTCTTAAAACTGAGGTAAGTTAAGTTTCACCTACAGTTTTCAGAGTTGAATTGACTTGCCTCTTCAGACCAGTGATTCTTGTAAGTAACATCCTTTAAATTGTATTGGATCTTGTCGTGTGTGTGTGTGTGTGTGTGTGTGTGTGTGTGTTTGAAGAGACATCAGTAAGAAGCAGTATTCTTGAAAGGCTTTTGTGTTTTCTTCAGTGCCAGCACTTCAAATATTGCCCGAATAGAAGAAATGGAGAGACTTTTGAAGCAGGCTCATGCAGAGAAGACAAGGCTTCTTGAATCCAGGGTAGGCCTAATATCTTTGACGTAGTAGTTCAAGATGCCCTGCACTTGATACTGGGAAACTGTTTTCAGGCCTCAGTAAGCAGCGTGATCTTGGAGTAGTCACTCTGCCTTTCTTGCCCTTATTTTCTTTTGTTTTTGGCCGTGCCACATGGCTTGTGGGATCTTAGTTCCCTGACCAGGGATTGAACCCCAGGTCCTCGGCAGTGAAAGCACAGAGTCCTAACCACTGGACTGCCAGGGAATTCCCACTGGCCCCATTTTCTTTTCTGAAAAGTGAGGGTGTTAGAGAGATGTTCTCTACGGCTCTTTACTGCACTACCATTTTTCATAATGTAAAATGTGTATTGTGTGGACATAAACTGAAATGAATGCTTTGTATTACATTTTCCCTTCAATGGTGCCTTTGTTTGCCTGCCGGGGAACAGGAGAAATGGCAGGTCTTTATGCATTCTCCCTGCCTTGCCAGTTCGTGGTAAAGACACTATTGTAATATTAAAACTCCCATGTTATTGTGACTGTATTTCAAGCCAGAATCTGAACTTCCTTAGGAATTCCCCAAATGCCTTTGCATCCTGCCTGAAACGGCACCTCCTTTCCTCTTCTAACTTCCCTGGGCACTTCCTCTGTGACCGTCAGCCAGGAAGCCACAGAGCAACAACAGGAATTGGAAGGACCTACGGCCATCAAAGAAAGGCCGAAAGTCGTGACTGGTGTTGGGTCACAATTAGTGAGCCTTTTTTATATTAGAAATGGAGAGTTTTTAATATATGGGGTCATTAGTATGAAATGACTGAATAGAATCACAAGCTGTTTCACTTACTATTTCATTTCTAATTAAATGTAGTGGTTGCATTTCTGCACAGGATGCTTTTGAAAGTTCTGTGAATGGTGATTACGGGTGTTTTAGTCTTAGATGTATACTGGGCTATAAAATCAGGAATTGTCTAGTGAGAATTATTTGTTTTCATATTGGAATCATTCAAGTATAACCAGTATGTCTGAAAATTTTTTTCTGCATAATGATATTTAGGAACGGGAAATGGAAGCCAAGAAACGAGCTCTGGAAGAAGAAAAACGACGCCGAGAACTCCTGGAAAAACGATTGCAGGAAGAAACCAGCCAGAGGCAGAAGTTAATTGAAAAGGAAGTAAAAATAAGGGAGAAACAAAGGGCACAGGTTTGTTGGTCAATCTGGATGGATTGGAGTAGGTTGCCCCCTGGTGGTCGTTTTTCAGAAGACGGTCATGCTATGTCTGAGGATGCCTTTGGTTGTGCTGCCTATTAGCCCTTGACGTGTAATGGCTAAGAGAAGTGCATTAATGGGCAAAAAAAATGTGTGTTTATTTCAAAACCCACTGGGAACTACTAACAAAATGACATTTCTCTTTAGTTATACGTGGCACATTTTGATTGGAGAGGCACTTTTTCTTCTACCCATTTTTTTTGGAGTATATTTAAAAGGAGAATGTCTTCTTGAGCAGCTTTGAAAATGCAGCTGGATTCATTACTGAAAACAAATACAACACCCAAACTAAGCTGAGAAAGAGAAGAGATTCTATTAAGACATCTTTTGGAAGCAAACACTCCAGAACAGGATACTTTTACCAGCCCGGTTTTTTGGTGGTGGTGTTCATGTTTTGGGGTTTTTTTTCCTAACCACTGTGTTGTCACACGTTTCCCCTTTGCTGCATCAGTCCACACACATGTGCACAGGATTCCTGAACTCAAGCAAAACTCAGGAAAACCATCCACTTTGTTTGACTTCCTATCTCAGTCAGTAGAGTCTGAGTCTCTGTTCTTGTCACTAGAACTGCTTACATAATGTATGTTTTCTGAGAAACTAAAATAAAAATTTAAGTGCCATGTAATTTAAAGTTCAAATCAGTTTTACCAAAGCTTACTAGACTTAATGGTAAAAGGTACCAATTCCCTTATTCCTCACAGTTGCTGGCAGTCTGAAGTACAACAGTTGGAGACTCGCCTTAAGACTTCATGTCCTTTGAGGGCTCAGTAAATCTGTGGCATCTGTCTAACATCAAAGTACCACAGAATCAAAGGCAAAATAAAGGAAAAATACAAAGTAAAACTTGTTCATTTTATTTCATTATGCCAAACCTCTGTCACATTTTGATTTATTGTAAAGGTCATCCATGCCTGTTTGATATCTGAAGCCAAAACCAAAAGGCACAATTCTATTTTAATCCCAATTATAACTTTTGCTTCCAAGTGTATGATTAGGTTATTTTCCCCCAGGGCAAAGGGGTGGGGTAATTTAACAGGATAAAATAAAAGACTATTTTAGAAATACTACCCGTGCAATATGTGCTTCCTAGATTAGATGAACCTCTACTCCAGCCATAGTAAAATAAAAGACATCTATGTACATCTCTTCAGTGTCTCGTCCTGGACAGTTCATTGGGTACAGCTTTGATTCCACTTCTTACCTTATTTTAGCTTCGCTTTTCAAAACATACATCTCTGCCTTCAATTTCTGTCACAGGGTGTATGCAAGCTGACATGAACATACATCCTTGGGGGCTGGACTTACTAAATAATGTTCAGTCAATTATGTCATGTCTGCGGTTATTTAAGGAGAACTATTGTTGAGTTGTGGCAGGGAGAACTCCTGGATACGTTACAGAGGAGGAGTCCTCATCTGTAAGGAGGAGCCCAGATAACTTCATGCCTTATTTCCCTGTGTTTTTAAGTGCTAAGTACCTCTGTTAAAGCTAAGGTAAATGACATGTTTCCATTTTCTCATCTGGCCATTTCAAGGAATAGAATCTGTTGGCCTGAGTTTATCCACATTTTCCCCCCCATACCATAGCATCCTTCTTAAAATGCCATTCACTTTTTAGATTCCAAATGACAATGTTTAGCTTAAGCTCTCATAATCACATGGACATTTTAACACTTAGGCTTTTCAGTTCACTTTCACTTCTAAACATCTGTGACCTAAAACAAAACAAATAATTAGCTATAGATGAGATGGGCTTGTGCTTTTCCAGGCTCGACCTCTGACCCGTTATCTGCCTATCCGGAAGGAAGACTTTGATTTGCGCAGCCACGTGGAGACTGCTGGCCACAATATTGATACCTGTTATCATGTGTCAATCACAGAGAAGACCTGCAGAGGATTCCTCATCAAAATGGGTGGAAAAATTAAAACTTGGAAAAAACGTTGGTTTGTTTTTGATCGGAACAAGCGCACCTTCTCTTATTATGCAGGTGGGTGATAAAAAAAATCTGAGTGATATATTCAAATCAGGAATTCTCTGTTAAAGAACAAAGGCAATAAAATTCAGAATAAATAATTAGAGTGATAAGTAATAGAATTAATGGCAATATTAGCTTGATAGATGTATATTATTTTCTATTCAGATTATATGGTCCACCTGATATGAATTTCCTCTAGAAATAATAAAAATTATGTTATTTAAAAAGTGTGTGTTAGTCTATTCTAGTTCTGAAATAAGCTCAAGCCCAAATAAATATTAAATGGAATTTATTTTTTAGACCAAAATATTATCTTTTAAACCATGAAATCAGAAAAAAAAGGTTTCTATTTATTTCTCTATGGTCATATGCTCTAAAGTCACACACAATTAGGCAGCTTAACTGACAGTCATTCAACTGTAGTTTATATACTAGAATGACAATTTCAGCACAGAGAGTAAAGCCCATCAGTGAACTAGTGAATAAGTAAGTATTTATTAAGTGACTGGAATATTTTTGGATTCTTTAAATGATGGATTATGAGAACCATACCCTACTGAATCTTCTATAAATACAGGAGTATTTGTGTAACCAGTTTACTTATTAAGAAGCCCCTTATTTACACATAGATCACATATGAAATATGTCCATTAGCAGCATAAGAATAGCTCTGCTCTCTTTTCAACTGCTGAGTAAGAGTAGAATCAGACTAGAGGTTATGAAGAGACCCTGCCTTGGGGTGACTGTATCAGCATTTATGAGCATTGTTGGGAATTGTTACAAAGTGTATCAAGGTAATAAAAAATAACAGTCCAGTCATTTAATCTGTAGTGTGAGGTCAGGATATGTTTATGAAGAGGGGTGTGAGCAACCAAGAAGCATGTGGAAGAAAGGAAACACTGGCAATGGAGCCCCAGAATCGGGGTGAGGAAAGGGCAGGGGGTGCATGCCTTTCAGTTAGGGGCTCTTTGGGTGGGGTTCCAGTTGCTACAGGGGCGAGTGGCCTGAAGTAAATGGTCTACTAACCCTCACAGGTTGCCTCTCTTGGGCTTTCTGACCTTGGGTTTTATAAGAATCCAGAGACAGTCTCTTTAGTTAATACAATAGAAAAGATGCCTATGTAATAAAAAATGCCAATTTAGTGTCTGCAAAATGCATAAACAAAACTTTGCTACGTGCTAGTCTCCAAAGACAACCTCAGCCAGAATTTTCCAAAAATAAAATTTTAAAATAACTCAGACAAAACAGCTTCACTCTTTTCTGCTCCTTTTCTCTGGGATTTGTATTTCATTCTTATGCTTGTATTTTTCATATTCTTTCTCATATCTGAAGTGCCCTACAAACAAAAGTTTTCTTCCCCAGTTTTCTGTCTGCTTTGAAACACTGACAAGGTTTACTTTTATCTCCAGATTTTATTTTACCTCTGTTTCCAAAAAACAAAGTATTATTGTTTTCACATGAATTCATTATTGCAGGACCTTTTCCACCAAATGTTTGAGAGACACATTGACCTTCTCTTTCACAGAAACTGGTGGAAACCCACCAAACACGGTATTAATTAAAACAGAGTTTCCCTAGGAACTAAGTCTATATAATGAAAGTAAGTCTCTTCCCATCACAAAAGTTCTCCCTTTTCTAACACTCTTAAGCCTGAAATATCCTTTCAGACTTTCTCCATTCCTTTTCATGTATGTTTCAGTCTATATAGGTATTCTTTCTTCTTTAATACAGTTAGGACCAAATTATTCACTCTGTTCATACCTTTCTTCACATAACAGTAGTTCAAGATTTTTCTCTTTGAGCACATGCAGATTTACCTCAGTCTTTTCAGTGGCTGTGTAGTAGATTGCAGTGTACGGCTGGTCTAGAATTAAATCAGTTCCCTATTAAAGCTCCAGCAGATCTTTTGCAGCTTGTACTCCAACGAACCCAAATACACGTGCACATGCACGCGTAGGTCTTATACGATACAGTTTTAGAAGCAGAATTGCTGAGTAAGAATTCTGGCATTTTTCATTGTGTATGTTTTACCAATTGACTTCCAAAAGAGACTTTCTCATTTGCATTTCCACCAGCAGGGTATGATAGAGTCTCTTTCTCTGTATCCTCATCCATAATTTTGAGATTCTTTAATGTGCTTGCATGTGCTGTCATCCCTGCAGAGTTTAAATTACAAAATGTCTCAAGAACATATTGGTGTTATTAGTCACCACAGAGTGATGCTGTTTGGTTGGTGGTTTGGTTGTTTGTTTTTGTTTTGTTTTATGCTCTGTTTGGTTTTTACGGCAAATCTGACGAAATCTTTGGAAGCAGTTTGGAAAACGCTGCACTGAAAGGACATTAAATTATTGACATGAAACTCCGTTGAGAACAGGATGAAATATCAAGTATACTAGACAAGAAATTTGATAGGAAAGAAACATAAGTAGAATATTATTTTAAATTAGAAATCAAAAAACACACTTGTTACAAATTTCATTGCAACAGAGCTGCATATTAATATTTTCATTACAATTACTGTCTTGGAGAATGTGGGGAAATAATTTATCTTGATGTCAATGGTGTTTACACTTTGTGTGCTAACCTGACAGTCAGTATTCTGGGTTACCTTTTGACTGCTAATTTGTGAAGAGCCTTGAGTAAAGTCACTTAGTCTCTTTTGTTTAGGGTTGCTAATTCCAACCTTCTTTTTTTTTTTCTTTTTTCAGGATAGAGTGCGGCTAATGTACTAACCTAGGTTATCTTAATTAATCTTAGATAATTTAAATGCTAGATAAATATTTTAATGATGATAGTTATAATGAAATTATAATTCTTCCTGTCCATCAGTGGTGATAAAGTATTTGTTTTAACACTCATTGCAGACAAGCATGAAGCTAAATTAAAAGGAGTAATATACTTTCAAGCCATTGAAGAAGTATATTATGATCACCTCAAGAATGCTAATAAGGTAAACATTGAATTTCAGATTCCTACAATTTGAATGCATAATTAAGTAGGGGGAAAGGTATTTTTTGAATTCTAATTAATTTCGATTTGTTATTCTGACATGATAGATATGATCAGAATGGTGTTGGAAAAGTAAACATAGAAGTAAAGTAGTTAGTGCAGCTGATCTTTTTGTGAAAAAATAAATCATGACAAAATGAGAAAATACTCTGGATATATTGGTTTGGGAGACCCTGCCAAGTAACTCTTTGCTAGGCTTCTAAGAAGGAGCTACTACCTACTTATGAGGAAGATCATAAGGGAAACATCTTAGTAGGGCTAAGAATAACATTTATTGAGCTATTTTTAGCGCACCCACTATCAGCTAGATACCCTGCTGGAGCTTTACAAGTAGCTGCTAAAACGATTGGTGAGCTCACTGTGAGAGCTCTTGTGCGGAAAGGCCAGAAATATGGTCAATCTTGAGAAAGGTGTTGAGGGCGAGGGAATAAGTTACATTAGAACAGAAGTAATAGCTACATAGAAGCCTTCACATATCTCTGTGTTATATTTAATGTTATAATTTCAAGATTTTGTTTTATGTTCTTTTCCTTTTAGAGTCCTAATCCATTACTCACCTTTAGTGTCAAGACGCATGACAGAATCTACTATATGGTGGCCCCATCGCCAGAAGCCATGCGGATCTGGATGGATGTTATAGTTACTGGGGCGGAAGGTTACACTCACTTCTTGTTGTAGTGAACTAACGCCAATAGTCCACTTCAGGGCAGACTGCAATAATTTCTTACAAGAATAAAGCCATATTCAACACCAGGTGGAAAGACCCAACAGACCCATCCCTTTAACTATGGATACTCAGAACTGTTTTCATATAAACAGGAAGTCATTTGTAAAAGGGAAAGAAGGGATTTTAATTCAAAGATTGAGCGTAAATAACTCAAAGCTTGATCATAAATAGCAAAGAATTGAAGCGCCTAGGAGAAAGAAAATACTATTTTGGTAAATAGCATCACTTATAGGAACATTTCTTATAAATTCTTTTTTATCAATTGTTGATTTTGGTGAAATAAACTAAACCGTTTACAAATGTCTATATGTACTTGGAAAATATGAAATTATTTTAGCACCCAAATCATTGGCATTGACTTTACTGGTAATCAACTGACTTTTTTGAAAAAGGAGTATTTTGCTGAATGTTATTTTATAAATATAAGCAAATAAGGGCTTGGAAGGGAATATATTGTACGAGGAGTTTGGCCCTACTTTTAAAGTACTACACCAAAACCAAAGACTTGATATCACCTCCGTTTAACAGTAGTAGTTTCAAGTGATGAACTGCAGTTAGTGTTATTCTACATTTTAAAATGGTACTTTGATGCCAACAAGTGCCCAGGAAGTTGACTTTGAAGAATCACCACCAGCATAAGCTACTGTACATATATAGCAAACTACACTTTGTGAAAGAAGAACAGAAAGCTGTGTGTTTTTGGAAGAAGCAGTCTTAGACATTCTGTCACATTGGGCAATTTAAAATAAAGAGAATACTTAGGAGCTATTTTGATGAAGATTTCTCCATTCCCAGTACTGAGAATAAAGGCAACCAGTAGCCGATTTTCTTTATAGTATCTGATTTCTCTTTGCTGCAGCCTCACATGACATAACTATGAAATACAGCTGTTTTCACCAAAGAACAGACCAATTAAAATCCTTATTTACAGAAGTATTGTGATTCCATTAAAAGGCAAATGAAGTTCAACTTAATGTACTCTGTAATGTGCTATTTTATTATGTATTTTCTTTACAATTAGCCTTTGTTTTTTAGAGTTAAATTAATTTTTGTTGAATGAAATGACTTCAGGAAAGTCCTTTTATAATGATTTTCAAATTCCATTTATCCTGGTTTGTCATGTGTGCATTTGTAAGTATGAATGTACTCTTTCTATGCTTTGGCAAAAGAATGAAAGCAGAAAATAATGACATTACTTACTAGTACAAGTGAAATGATTAGATTAGAAGTGTCTGTAAAATCTTTGTCAGGCCTGCCTGGGTACAATTTTTTTTTTTTTATTTGCAGTGGTTTGTATACATGTTGCCAATAATAAGATTTTGCAACTGGATGACACATGATTTTACTTGAACAGTGAAGGACAAAATCACAATTGCAGAAGACATTTTTATAATCTGTTTTTTCAGAGATCACCCCTAAACCCTGTAATGAGAGTGAAATACAATTGCTAAACTTTTGTTGGTTAATGTAAAGATATAACTTTTCTGAACTGTACTTTACCTTCTTCATAGGATTGTAAAGATATTCTAATCAACTTTATGCCTTGCATGATATAGTAAACCTTTCCAATATGTGTGTTAAAATATGTTGAGTTTGGATTAAAATATTGACCAGATTTCACATTTGAAAATAAACTCATCTCTCATTAGGAAGTCACCCATTGGTTACATGACAGAGGATGGATTAATCAGCAAAAGTCCATTGTAGAATCGACATAAAGGTTGTTGTGTGCTAACATTATGACCTGTAGTTTATAAACTGAAGTAATCAGAAATATCTCTGGTCACATTCCTGTTGCTAACAAGATGAGATAACCCCTGAGAAACCTGACATCTTTTTGTCTAATTGCACAGATGCAATTACTACTGGGGATTGAAGGACTGTGTTTACCTGTCCTTCTCTCTGATGGGGAAAAAATCATGCAGGTATGAAGTTAAAGCTCTAAGGCTTTACTTGGTGGGGACATCATTTGTTTCCCTGAACAAGGAAGCAGATTTCAGAGGAAGAAACCGCCCTCTACAGTATGTCCTTTCACACCTGTCAGTGAAGGCAACATTGATAGTAGGTTAACGGAAACAAATTTGTCTACTTCAGGCCCACTGCTGTCAGTAAAAGCATCTTCACTTGACTCTAGCTACAATTTTTCCTGATTTGTTATACTGATGAAGGTGGATGGAGAAAATGGTCCATGGGTTTCCCTGCTTTTTTTGTGCAGTGCCTTTCCCACTATGAGAACAAGTAAGATTTTTTTTTTCCTGCACATAAAATGCAAGAAGACCTGCAAAAATAAAGGGACAGAATAGGGACAGGAATGATTGAGAATATTTGCAAATATCCAGAACCATAGGGAGAAGTGTTTATTGTTAAGATACAAAGGATGCTGAAGTGATGTGCACTGGGCATCACCTTAGTGATTTTAGTCCCTTTAGAGTCTACAACAGGCTTAATGGAGAACTAGCAAAATAGCTCGGCAGCTTTTGGAGAAAGTTGCTAAATCAAGCAGCTGTCAAGCAGGTGTTTCTGGCAATACACCTCTCAAGAAAGAGATCTATTAAGTTTTTATTTATCCAACTTTTCTAGTGTGTTCTAATAGGACAGGTTCTCAAGACTCCAAAGATAGGCTGGATTCACTGTATCCAGTATTAAACCAGCTACAGTAACTTTTAAATAGAAAACAAACAACCAAAAAAAACTAGTCTTTACTTGTTGATGCTTGAGGCCTCCAAGAATTGCTTTGAAGGGTGTCAGAGCAGGAATCCAGAAACCCTTGTACCACAGTTTATTCAACCATTAATTGGCCATTCCATTTTTTTCTTCGGTTTGCCTCTAAAAACGGTGCTCTAGTAGATAATATGCATCCGTATAAACTAGTATTTTCTATAGGATAGTCACAAATTGGGGCCATTGGGTCAAAGGGCATGAAAATGATGCATATTTTAAATTGCCATAGGTGGTCAGGTTACTTGACAAAAGAGTTTGTCAGTATACCCTCCCACCAACCATACATGAGTGCCCATTGCCCAGCTTCCTTGCCGGAAAAAAGTTAAAAAGAACAATAGTTGTTCTTTTTAACTTTTGCCAATCTGATGGGTAGGAAAAATGGCATGGGTTATTTTTTTAATTCCAATTTTTCAGTTAGGTTGATCATCATGTTTACATATATGAACTGCCTATCACAGCTGTTGGCCAATTTTATTGGAATTATATATTTTTTCTTATTTCTAGGAGCAGGGCGAACAGAACTATTCAGGTTTTATTCTTCTGTTGAGACCGTTTATCTACTGGAATTTATTTTTGCGTATAGTATGAGACAGGGGTCAGGGTAATTCAACAGTCAGGCATACAAAGAGCTAAAGCAAACTGAAAAAGGGCGAAGGAGCGGCGAATGTTCGATTCCACTCCAGGTGTTTATACAAGCAGGATTAAGGTCAGATCTTCGAACCATTTCCGGTACAGGTCAAAACTGTCAAGGGGGTGAGAACTACTTGTAACGCAGCAAACCTTAGCACTTTATGTTTCAGCTCCCTACCGTCATCGGGATGATGAGATGGTTTCCTATCTAGGAACGATGGGTGGGGTTCCTCTCCTCGCTTCCAGTCCTGGAGTATCTACCCACCGAGAAAGCAGCCTACCGAGGGCGCTCAAAACATCCCAAACTCACAGACTGAACCTCCCCAACAGAACAGCCCAACAGCGAAAGGCTGGGAAGAGCGACGACGCTCTGCGCATGTGCGCTCTCCGGGGGTCGAAAATCGGACAGGCGCCTTTTACCAAGTTGCGTCGTCCAGAGGGCGGCGCATGCGCAAGCTCAGTTCTGGGCGCTGTGAGTGTCTCTGTAGGTCGGCGCGGGGCGCAGGGGCCGTTGGGAAGATGGCGAGGGTGGGTCTGGGCGCTTGGGTACCTTGTCGCAGGTTGGGCCGGATGGCCGTCTCCTTTGGCTTCCACCGTGGGCTCAGCACGTTACTTGCACCGAAGGCCGAGCGGGCGCCACGGTGGCTCCCAGGTCAGTGTCCGAAAGGTTGGAGTAGGACGCGTACTTTCGAACATCACGGATTCCGTCAGTTCCTGTGCCATGCGTTTTTGGCGCCCCGTTCAGAAGTGCTCTTCCCCGGTTCTCAGTACCCCAGTTATAGGCGCTTTCGACAATTCTGGTGAAGGCTGTGAGGAGAGCTCTGCCGGGCCCCGGGGTATTCAGCCCGGGCCGTTGGTGGCGTTACGCTCTGCAGTCTAAGGATCCTCTCTGCCCGCCTCCCCTTTGTTAAGCGCCAACATTAGGAAACATTCAGATGTGCATTTAATGCGTTTGATTATTAGTTGCTTTTGCTTTTCTTTGCTGGTTCTAAAGGGTTTACAGATCGTGACTGTTAAGATGCTTAGACCTGCCCTCCCTTGACTTGAGCGATTTTACAATATGAACATTTTCTTTGGAAAAGTTTAAACGCCGTCATCAAGCCTAATTTCTAGTTTTTTGGTTTTGTTTTGTTTTTCCCATGATCGCAGCCCAGTAAAAACCGTAGTCGTTACTCTACAAAGGAAACTAGAATTTGGACGAAAAATCAGAGCCCCTGAATATTTCCGTTCCTTGTGCTTGATTCTTCTCCGTCCCACCCTACCTCCACTCCCAACCCCCATATATATAGTCTGTCTTTATGAATTATGTCCTTTTATTTTTTTTGTTTTGTTGTTTTCGCACCCTTGCCAGACAGCTGTCAGATGCATAGTGCTTGGAATGGGAATTGTCATGGCAAATACCCTTTGAGTTAAAAATTTTAAGCATATTATCAGTTTAACTTACCTTTAATTGTACACAACCAAGAGGCTGTTATATATCTGTTTTTTTTTTTTTTAGCAAAGTATAGTATGTCATTTCATTAACTAGAATATGATACTCTTTTACTATTTAGTGAACATTCATTGAACACTTATGCCCCAGGCTTTGAGCTAATCCTTACACTATGAAGATCATTCACGGATATAATGTTAAGAACCTGACCACTTATAACTCACCAAGATTAAACAAATTGTAATTATGGAGAATTTCCTGTTGGAAAGTAATATGGAAAAGAGGATAGGAAGGAATTTTGGAGTGCTAAGGAAATGGGAAATGAACATTTTTGCTGCTGCAATCTGTCAACCAACATAACTGGCTCCTACTAGCCTTGTTTTTCACTAAAAGTTTTAAATTTGGCATATTTCACTATACATTGAAACTCTGAAACAGGATTACATATAAAAGGGATAGCTTTAAGGGCTTCAATTCAGTTTTTTAAAAAATCAACTTCTCAAATCCAAACTGAGGAAAACTTTATTAGCTCACATGGAAGAGACTGAGAAGTTTTAATTAGCCACAATAAAGTAGAGGTTTCATGTGATAAAAAAGAGATTCCGTTGGTCCAGAAAAAGACTGTTAAGGGAGTACACAAGCCTAGTTTCTTTGGAGGGAGAAAGTGGGATTATAAATGACTTTTTTTTTTTTTAAATATCTTTCTACATTTTTTAAGAGCAAGTATTGTCTTTACAGTAGGGAAGGAACTTTAAAAATAATGAAATGGAACAACCTTGTAAGGTTTACCCATTGTGCCTTTGTACTTGCACTAAGATTTGTGTGTACCATTCACAGAAAACCAGGCCAACAAATAAAACACAGTGATTGGGAGCCCTATGAGAAATCTTTTTCCAAAAATGGTATTATGATGCATTTATTCAAGGTTACTTGTAAAGAAACTGCTCGTTGAACCCGCCTCAGCAGATATGGAATCATCATTGGCTGTTACCATGGCCCATGATTTTATGGGTGGAGAGGGAATCAGTAATAAAAGGGGCACAGCACCTCTACCATTGAAACAACTTCCCAAGGGCAAACCAAACTTGTTTCTCCCCCTCCCCACTAAAAAGTAGAGGATGTGAAACCCCTTAAACGTTAAAAAAAAATTTTAAAGAAGACAAATCTCACAAGAAAGGGCTAAAACTAGTGTAGGTAAATCTGAATGTTGATTGATACTATTTGGGACATGATATAGCAGCAACAGAAAAACATTTTTGACAAGTCTCTCTGTCTTTTGTTGCCTTCAGATTTCCTTCTCATTGTGTATTTTGGAAGAATCATGATTGGACCTTGCTCAGAGAAGACACTGATTGTGACATGATTTTAAAAGATACCATGCACAGACTTGTGACTTTAATACTTCACATCTGTATTTTTTTTCTATTAAATGGAAATAGTATTTGATATCAGTTTGATGAGTTAAGAAAGTTAAGATTAGAAATATGTATGGTTTTCAAAAAACTGTGTTTGCAAACTATAGTTTATGTTTTGTGTACTTTGTTTAGCTTGCAGACAAAAGACCTCAATCTCTTTCCTTAGTCGACCAGACCTTCCAAACCTGGCTTATAAGAGGCTAAAAGGCAAAAGTCCAGGAATTATCTTCATCCCTGGCTATATTTCTAATATGAATGGTACAAAAGCATTGGCGATTGAGGAGTTTTGCAAATCTCTAGGTCACGCCTATATAAGGTAGGAACAACACATTTTAGAGAAAATATTACCATTTACCGTGGCAGTAGAGAATTACTTATGCTCTAACCAACTGAAACAAATGCCAGCATTTTTTTTTAATTTATTTATTTATTTATATTTATTTTTGGCTGTGTTGGGTCTTCGTTTCTGTGCAAGGGCTTTCTCTAGTTGCGACGAGCGGGGGCCACTCTTCATCGCGGTGCGCGGGCCTCTCACTATCGCGGCCTCTCTTGTTGCGGGACACAGGCTCCAGACGCGCAGGCTCAGTAGTTGTGGCGCACGGGCTTAGCTGCTCTGCAGCATGTGGGATCTTCCCAGACCAGGGCTCGAACCCGTGTCTCCTGCATTGGCAGGCAGATTCTCAACCACTGTGCCACCAGGGAAGCCCAAATGCCAGCATTTTTATAGATGAATTTATTTTAATGGTCTGTAAACTTTCATTTTGTGATTTAAGGTTCTTGTAAAGTGCAGCCTTTAAAAAGCCTTTTTTATAGGTCTTTGTGGGGAATTCCTTGGCAGTCCAGTGGTTAGGACTCCGAGCTCTTACTGCTGAGGGCCCAGGTTCGATCCGTGGTCGGGGAACTAAGATCTCACAAGCCACGCTGCCAAAACAAAACAAAAAAACAAAATAAATAAATAAATAAAGATCTCTGTGCCACACCGACAATGGTGGCAGAAAAAAACTAGTGGTAACTTAGCTCTTTAGAAACAGTATTCTAACATGACAACAAACCAGTATACTAATTGGCTTTCTTGTAATCTGATAATTATATTGTGGTTTTCCTTTGGGGACTTAAGGACATTTATTTGACCACTGTTTATTTCCTTTTAAAATATGTAGTTTAAAATAATATATGTGTTTTAAAGTATTGTAAAATTAATATTGTATAATTCGCATTTCCACCGATTTTCTTTTCTTTCACTTCTGTAGCCTGAATACGTATAAGCATAAATAAGGATATGTGTTGTTTAACTACTACTTGATTTCACAGTTCCTAATATTTCATACTGATAATTATTTTACTAAAATAATGTGTTTACATTGTTATTAGATTTGTTTACTTATAACAATCATTTATTTAGTGCCTGATTTGCCAGAAGAGATAGTATGGTTTAGTAAAAAGAGCGCTGGCCTGGAATTCAAGAAACATGGGCTCTAGAATTAATGCTAGCAATAACTGACAAGATGAGTCAGTTAATAAATGCTGGACCTATTTTCTTCATCATAAAAAGGAGGAGATTGGACGAAAGATAATTTCTGAATTCTTTTCTAGCACTAGCAACCTAAAAATCTATTTATCTAGTTTTTAGAAGAGTTTCACTAACATTCACTCAATAGGTCTAGAAAATACAGCTTTTAGAAATAAAATAAAAAATAATTAGAAATAAAAAATTTAAAAACTTTTAGAATTAAAAATAAGACTTATCTATTCAATATATTAGCAAAAAGTATGTCAATTGTATGAATTTTGTCTTATTCCTGTTATCAAATTAACTGAATTATTTCATTTTCATGCTCAGAACTCTTAAAAATATGTTCTAACCTAACTGTTATTCTGAAGACTGGAGTATTTTTTACAAGTAGACTTTCTAGCACTATACTGGTGCTGTGAAATATACAAAGAATTATAAAACATGGTCGTTGCCTGTAAGGATCTTTTAATCAGGGTGGGGAAATGCAAGATAAAATACATATGGGAAATTAGACAGAAATATTCATCAAAATGTGATTATGTCAAAGAGCAGGATACTAAATTGTATAAGGTGAGAGAAAACTAGGAGTCGAAGTAGATAGAAAAATCTTTATAAAGGAACACTGAAAAATAGTTAGAATTTGGGTAAGAAGGAAGAGCTCTCCAGGAAGGGGAGGACTACCCTGAGCAAAACATGATGATATCAGAAAAGTTGCCATCATTCTCGTTCTTTGTCCCCAAAAGAATTTGACTCAAGAAATCCCCATTTTATCAGTTCTCGAATTTAAATTGAGACTATGAGAGCTATAACCAGTTCCTGTCTCCCTATAAGACATATAAGGGGGTTTTCTGCATTTTGGATGCACATGAAATAAATTTTCTTTTTAAAGGTATATTAAGTAATGAGGATGAAATTATACTATATACAGACAATTATATGATACTGTATTAAAATGTAGCCTAAGTGTATCTTTATAAAACTTTATAAAATATAGCCCTTCGTTACAATTTTTAATTTGATCAGGTTCCTTTTTATTTGCTTTTATCAAACTTCATTGCAATCTAATCACTATTAGCTATCGATTGCATTTTAACTTGTTATAAGAGATTTTATCTTCTATTTATAATCCCAATTTCTCAGTTTACTTTTGTTGTGATTTTGTCTGTAAAACTTAGATCTTGAATGAGGAAATGGTTAGTTCTGTATATTATACAGGGAATAGTACATATGGTTCTGTGTAAATGGTTTTTTAATATCCTGCCACCATGCCTAAAATAAGATTGAGTCGGAGCTCAGGAACACATGGTTTTAGGGCTGGTCTTCTCTCATAATTATTTCTAATAAAATTTAAAATTTTAGATTTGGGAATATGTTCCAGAGTATTGGGGCTGCTAAGACAGAATTGCGTTACTGTGTTTAAAAGTTTTAAACTGCTGAATGTTTTTTAGTTATCTTTGTCACTTGGTTAGGGTTCAGCAAGAATGAACTATATTGTCACCTAGTAGTATCACTGAATGTTTATATTTTCCTTTTTGAAGGCCCTCTACATGTGTTTTGCATCTTCACCATGTAGTTGGAAGGCAACTGTAAACAAAATACAGCAAGTAGAGATGTGTGATTGCCCACAGAGGGGGATAAAGGAGAATTAGTTGGTGTCTTTCTCCCCTCTTCTCCCTGATCTGTCTTCTATATCCCCTGGATTGAGGAGAAATAATAACCATGATTTAGACTTCAGTAGCTGCCTTGTTACGCTATTTCCCAAGGATCCAAAACCACTTCACTTCATACCTAATTTTCTTTCTCCATCACTTTTATTTATTTTTAAATTTTATTTATTTATTTGTGGCTGCATTGGGTCCTCGTTGCTGCGCACGGGCTGTCTCTAGTTGCGGCGAGTGGGGGCCACTCCTTGTTGCGATTCGCAGGCTTCTCATTGTGGTGTCTTCTCTTGTTGTGGAGCATGGGCTCTAGGTGCGCGGGCTTCAGTAGTTGTGGCACGCGGGCTCAGTAGTTGTGGCTCACGGGCTCTAGAGTGCAGGCTCAGCAGTTGTGGCACACGGGCTTAGTTGCTCTGTGGCATGTGGGATCTTCCCGGACCAGGGATCGAACCCATGTTCCCTGCATTGGCAGGCGGACTCCCAATCACTGTGCCACCAGGGAAGTCCCTCCATCACTTTTTAATCCTTTATCTCTAAGAAAATATGTATACACTATATATCACATATATATTCTTCAAGTACACGAAAAACACTAGGATTTAATAGTTTTCACCAGATTTTAAGAATCAGAAAAATACTTTAAATTTAAATAAAATAATTCTTTATACTTTTATGTTCTACTTCCATTCATTTAATATGTATTATAGTACTCAGTGTGTGAGGTTCACATGCTAGCCACTATTGAGAATGCAGAAACAAAAATAAGATGATGGTATTTCCCCTCCAGGATCTTTACAGTCTCATAGGAATGATGAGACACAAATACAAACATAAACTGTCTTATAGAGCAGGATATAATAAAATGATTGTGACTAATAAAAGTGAATTCTATCTAAGGTTCATTAGGTAGAGGTTTTTTTTTTTTTTTTTTTGGCTTGTCTGGGAAGCCTCTCCAGCAAAATTTCATTTGGACTAAGCTCTGAGAGGGGATATTAATAATGAAGGTGATGGGAGAAGGTATTCCCATGAAGGAAATGGATGAAGCGTAAAACAGAGACAGAAAACATAGAGTCTTTTTTAGGAACAGCAAGTTGACCAGTTTGACTAAAGCAGTAGTTTCATCAGAAGAAATAAAAGGTCAATCTGAGATGACTAAAATATGTTTTTTAAAAACAGGCTAAAGCACTAAATTTTTATGTTATATATCACAGGAAGCCATTGAAATTAATGCCATATCGGTACAATGTGTCAGACAAAACCTGACAGTATAAAGTGGGTCCATTTGGAGAAAGAATAGTCATAGAGACACAGGAGGCTGCTGTGAGAGGGTAGGTTTAAGATGACAAAGACCTGCACCAGGACACCAGTCTTACCAAACTGAGGAGAAAGGGGTGCATGTGACAAAAAATGAGAGAGTGAGGATAGTACAGGGCAGGCAGTATTCTACACCCTGGGGGAAAACAAACTTGAAATAAAACAGTCTGCCCTTGAAGAACTGACATTCTAGTCAGAGAGAGACATATATTTAAAACTTGATTACAACACACAATATGAAAAGTGTGAATTGGGTACAAAGAAAGTGACCTACTACTACTACTAAATGACACATTCTGTCAAAGAAAGTTCCTCAAAGAAGGTGACATGACTTAAAGGATGACTAGGAGTTTGAATGGGGAAGGAAGACTTTTTAGGCAGTGGAACAGCATGCAAAGTCTCAAAGTTAGGAAAGCGCTTATCCAGAAATTGGGAGTAGTTCAGTATGACTAGGGTTTAGGGCAGTCTGCAGGAGTGGTATGATACTTCATGATTTATTGAATTGAGACCTTGAAAGGGAGGTAAAATTCACAGATTAGACAGACTCTGAGCCTGGAGAACTAGGAAGTTGCAAGGAAAGAAAACCAAGAGGAGGAGCTAGTGATGATGAATTTGATTCTGGACTTCTCTCTTCCTTCTACTAATTGAGTAAACATACACTTAGCACTTACCATGTGCAAGGGACTGATGTAGGCACTGGGAAAGCAGTGTGAACAAAACAATCTGCCCCTGTGGAGCTTCCATTCTAGTGTGGGAGATAGACCACAAACCAATAATCAAATATGTGTATTGTCAGGTAGCAATATTTGCTATAAAGAGAATAAAGCAGGGTAAGGAACTAGAGAATGATGAAAGAAGCACAACTTTCGGTTGAATGGTCAGAGAAGACTTACGGAGATGTAACATTTGAGCCAAAGGCCTAAATGAAGTGAGGGAGCAATCTGAGTGGATATCTGGAGTAGAGTGGTCCACGTGGAAGGAGAAGCTGTTGTAAAACTCCTGAGGCAGGAATGTGGGTGGTATATTCCATTAACTTCAAAAAGGAAAGTAAGGATACACCTGGGAAGGAGAGAGACAGTAAGAAATGAAATCAGAGAGGTAGTTAGGGGCTAGAGGATGGTAAGGACTTTGGATTTTACTTAAAGATTATACAAAGCCTTTGGAGGGTTTGTGCAAGACATGATTTTTGTTTTAAAAGGATCACCGACTACTGTGTGGGGAATAGACTTTGAGGGTGAAAAATGAAAATGGAGATCTACTAGGAGACTGTTGCATTAGTTCAGTCAAGAGAGGATAGTGATTTGGACCAGGCTGGCAGCAGTGGAGGAGGTGAGAAAGTAAGTGGCTATGGGAGATCTTTGAAGGTTAAGCCAGTAGGATTTGCTGAAATACATATTGACTTCACTGTTTTACTTTAATATATTTTAGACATTGTAATAATGATTAATGTGCTATCTTCCTTAAAAATTAGAAAAGCAAATACATAGATATCTAAATATAGATATGTTTTCTCTTTTTCCAGGTTTGATTACTCAGGAGTTGGAAATTCAGATGGTAACTTAGAAGAATGCACAGTGGGAAAATGGAGAAAAGATGTTCTTTCTATAATTGATGACTTAGCTGAAGGACCACAGGTGACTGTTTTTGTTAAATATGATGATAATTGTTGACTGCAACCTCATGACATTTGAGCTGTTTCTTTAGATGTGAAAATTTATTTAATATTTTAAATGTCTAACCATCCATTTTTGTATTTCAGTATCAAATCAATCAGTTCTATTATTTTCACTTTCTCATAAAACGAAGGTAGCATTTTACTTTTCATTTTACAAATTTTATTTGTCTAGTTTATTCTCTCTTATAGACCTAATACTTTAACAAAAAGTAATCATAATCTTAATTTTACTTTGTGCCAAATATTAAAAGTCTGGGAGCCAATGAATATAAAGAAAGAAAGTATATACGTTCTATGAAATTATTCACTGCCTTCCAGAAAAGAAAAAGAAATTCCTCTTTAAAACTACATGTTTTTACTTTTAGATACTAGTTGGATCTAGCCTCGGTGGATGGCTTATGCTTCATGCTGCAATCGCACGGCCACAAAAGGTTGTTGCTCTTATTGGCATAGCGACAGCTGTGGATGGCCTGGTGACACAGTTTAATCAGCTTCCTGTTGAGGTGAGTCCCAGGCAACCTCAGTGTATCCCTGCTGTCGTTCTTTTGCTCCCTCTTTGAATTTTGTTGATGTGTCATCTGTCCTTTGACTTGTTACACTGGCCCATCTTTTGTCTTAGCTGCCTTTTTGTATACCATTTCTTTGCCGCCTTTAACTATTTGGTCTCCTGTTTAAGGTTTTCTTTTTTTTCACAGTCACTTCAAATCATTTCGCCAAATATTTGAGCCACATGAATGAAATCACACTTTGAATTTCTTGTTTAAGCAACATTTTATTAACCACATTTGTTTATTTGGATCATCCATCGTGATCTCTTTTTGGACCTCTTAGTCTTATTTTGTGGCTTATGGGAAATGGTACCTATTCTATGACCATGTTAAGACGACTAATCAATTATGAAACTATTTTTTTTTTAGCCTGAAAGCCTCAGATC